>NC_056749.1:532730476-532790476 GCF_019279795.1 Protopterus annectens | reverse complement strand
CAGTTATACTCATTAGTAGTAATATATAATTATTTGCCATGGAATGGACAAGGCCAATCTAAAACCAAATGGGATAGGTTATTTTGAGAACAAAAAGGGAAACTGGCTAGGCTTAAAATGGCCCACAAGGGGCCAAGGGGACAAGTCTAGTACTTACTTATGGATCTATGAACCTATGAAAAGACAGATAAAAATTTAGAAGACTAAATGTTAAGCAGATGAGTGTACATGATAAATTTTAAATATAATACATATATCACTATGATTAGAAAAGGAACAAAAATTACTATTTATTTATAACTGGAAATAAGACATTGAACTGGATCAGTGATTGCAGAAATTTATTCATCAGACAACATAATCTAAAAATCAGTGAAACAACTAAGCATTAAATAGATACAGTTCTTTCCTGAACATGAAGCAAAATCAGATGCATGCAGAGGGACAGCAGTGTGAATATATGTAGCAGAGTCTATGAAAAACATTTTATTTCTTGTTAGTAAAATAAGACACACTGTAGACCCGGGAACTGTGATTTGCCTAAGTTATGTACTTAGTCAAATTATGTTCATTTAGGGATGGAGAAAATAAAATTCAGATCAACAGTTTGCTGGTAGCTCATTAGCAAACTCACTAAGCCATTATGCCAGCCAAAAAATGTGTATGAGCCTAATAATAAACTTAGGACAAATGAAAATAAAGCGCAATACACTGTATTAAAATGAATGAGTTTCAACAGAGAAGTAATCTGCCATGTGTTTCACACTGAATAAAACCACAACACTGAGTGAACTCATCCTGCTTAGCTGTTCCTTCTAAATTTATAAAATATGGTGGGGGGGCCATTAAAATACAACTAGGGAATATTCAGTGCAGAGACAGATCAGTGTCAACACACTGCAAATGTCTGTAGGTGGGATGCATGAGCAGAGGCTTCTTGTTATCAGCCATGCTCAAAACCTGGTGAAGGATGATGGAGCAGGATGTGGGAGGCAGATATGAGAAACCATTATAGGGGTAGCATACTGAGGGGCATCTAATATCATATGCTGAATCAGTCTTGATGCACAACACTCAGACAAGGCTCTTGTGCAAAGTCATTATGCAATGAATTAGACTAGTGATTGGATGTTTGTTATGGCATGCCAGAAACAGAGTAGTGTTCTGCTTGTGATTGATTGGCTGAGTGGCTAGAGGGAATGATGTCATGTGGTTAGTATTAGTAACCATCAAAAGTGGGGATGTAGACAGGATTCACTCTTTCACTGATCACTACCAGCAAGGCTGACTGGATAGAAGCCAAGCCACTCAGTGACAGGTCACTTGAAGAACTGAATGCTCTGGTTACTGAGAGGAATAAAGGAGTGTTTGATAGATAATGCATATTCATTAGCCAAGAAGGGATATCAATCAGTAAAGGGACTGGGAAGGCTGGTCAGTGATTTCTGATCACTTGCACCATACTAAGATGACTGTGAACACTCCACCACTGATGAGATGAAAATGAGCTCTCTGGTCATTGTTCAGTGATGGCTGAGGCAATATGGAAGAACATCTAATCAGAGACTTGTAAAATTATACTTATCTCTGGTATGGGGGGGACTCAAGCACTGACAAACTGCTATTTGGCATCCACTTTTGGAAATAGATATATAGAAAGTGGAAAAGCTAATATCTACGATTTCCTAGGATATTCTTACAGACCCTCTTCCATCAGTAGATATGTCCAGGAATCATATGTTTCTAGCATCTACAAATACTTAAAATACATTTAACACACTTACAGCGTAAAAATAGAATGTTATCTACAACTATATACTTGTAAAATAAAACCAAAATAAATAATAATAAGCATAAAACAGATGGAAAAAAGCTCATTTTATTCAATAATTAGTGAAGCGTTTTTGCTTCCAAATATATTGATACTTCTTCAGAACTAACTACTACAGAATACATCCTTTTTTAAAGCATCGCTAATAGCTAGTTTGCATTATCTGAGTTTCAAAGTACTTTTATACTAATAAAAGTCCTGGAAACATGCCTGCATTCAGTGATAGTTGTCAAATATTCTCCTCATATTCTAATAAGGTATTGTAATCACCTCCCCTTACTCCTGGTTTTACGGAATCCAACACAGCAATTACATTTTTCATAACCAAACACAATTTTCAGCATGTTTGCTAGTGTTTTATTAAAGGTTTTACATTAACTGCAAAAATGCATTCATATGATTATATCATGTAAGAGCAAACAAACACAACAGTGAACATCAAAATATGTAAGACAAAAAAAACATAAAATGCAATAAAAAATGCTAATGTTACTTGACCAAAACAAACAAACAAAAAACATCAATGAAACAATACTATAGTAAATAAAGTGTTTTTTGCATGGGGGCGGGGGCGCAAGACTGCTTCCACCTCTCATGTGGGGCAAGCCCCTCACACCCCCAAACTTAAATATACTAATCACAATTGTGCCAACTCAAAGAAAGACAAAACATCCAGTAAAGTGAAAATTAGTATAGCCCATAACTCTCACCTTCTGTGTAAAACAAAATCAAGACAAAGCTAAAATTAATCTGCAGTGAAATGCCTAAAACCAGCAACAAATGTTAAATATTACTGTAATTCACTGGAAATATTATTAAAACAACAAATTACAGATCAACCTTCACTTTTGGAAAAATAACATACAAGAAACTACAATGTCTGACAGTATTAACTAACTATCATCCTCAATAATTGACCATAAACCCTAATATTTTATAAGGTGTACATCAAAATTATAAGATAAAATCATCCACAATCTATAAAACATCTTGATATTTGATAGCAACAATACTACTAAGAATAAAACTACACTTTGCATTATTGTCAACTGTACAAACCGACATTTGCTCTTTTATTCACTCAGTATTTACACCTGCACATATAAATTACAATCTTTCATATATACATTTACTTAATTTCCTCTTAGTCTTTCCTATATGGAAATATTTACATGTAGCACACACGAACAATATAAACTACAAAGCAGATATTGCAATTATAAAAACATTCACACCAAACTTATTAAGGATATTGTGTTATTGTAATATCTGAAAATACCCATACCAGATAAGGGATTCCTCAATCCCATATATTACTACAACTCTTAGACATGGAAAAGAAAGAGCAAAATAACAACAGCAGCAGATGCACTACACAGAAACAGAAATTCAGTCCCACAGATAGAGGAACATCGGTATTATTTCAGTGGCTTACAGAATATATACACAAGATAGTAGTTAAAGATGCAAAGGTAATGCAAGCTCCCTAGAAGAAGGAAAAGAAAACAGTGCCCACCACAAAGTGATGGCAGCAGCTTTGAAGCAAATGTGGGATGTCTGAGTTAGGCTAAAGTATAGAGATTTAGTTAATCCAAACTGTATGGGCAAGTAGTAGTTAATAATGATTAAAACTTAATTGTTATATTTATTTTGTTTATCTGCCTTATCTATTTTTAGCAAGGCATATGATGATTCCTTTCTTGGGATTATAAAGAAAGTTCAGCAATAAATAGAGGAAGCATTAAAATGGATATATGACACTAACCTTCATGATAATGATTTAAATACAAGTATTAACCTTCTGAGATAAGTTAAATACAAACTACATGTTCCAAGTCCTGTATAAATCACTACTAAAGGGAAGATATACATCAACTAACACTGCTAAGTTGTAGTATAAAGTAGGCATTGGACTTCTAATGGTAAGCATTTAAGAAACTCATTAGGATTAGTCACAGCCGATCAGGTTAGTCTTTAAATAGTTAACATATTAAATGCATTTGTCCATGAAAGCAGTAGGCTAAAGACATTTGTTTTGATATAAGAATGGTAAACTGGGACTGAAAATGGACAAAGCAGGTCAGCTACTAAGGACTATACTAACAACTTTTAAATTCTGTTTCCAAATTGTGATGTCCCTATAAATGAGCGTAACCTAATTAGAGGCAAATATGAACACTCTTGTCACATATTTACAACATACATGTATTTGAATCATCCCAACCACCTCCTCTCTCTCTCTCTCTCTCTCTCACACACACACACACACACACACACACACACACACACACACACACACACACACACACACACACACACAGACACACACACACACACACACACACACACACACACACACACACACACACACACACACACACACACACACACAAAACCCTGAAACGGATTAAGCAGGTAATCAGATTATATGTTTTGAGCTATGGATTCCAATATGAACCAATCTATTTCCTCCCTATGATTCAGATTACAGCATGATTCTGTTATATTCAGTGTGGACATATCCAGTTTTAAATGAAAAATAAGCATTTGTACTCAATGGCATATCACAAAATATTAAATGAAAGCCTGGTTCTGCAGCAGAGTACTAAATCATTCCAATATCTATTAACAGGGCCATCCACCATGAATTATTGACACAATATTTATAGATATTGAAAAGCTCTTGAAAATGATGCCCTCTCTAAGAAACTTAACATACAAGGTCTGTGAGGAAGCATTAGGTTTTGGTTCTTTTCTCTTCTTCCTGTTTACCTTATCCCAGTGAGGAGAAAAAAATGGGGCAAAAAAGATTGTGAGGGGAGACATTCTAATGAGCGCAAGGTAAGAAAACACAAAATAGTAAATGTCCCAAGCTAGTCCCAGACTCCCAGTCCATTGCTGGTACAAGTGTCTGTGGATCCCACTCTGGATCATAGCCAAGACAACTGCATCAGGTCAGTTGTTCCAGATCTAAAACATCAGGCATTGCTTTCATTTAACAAAATGATCAGTATTTCTGGTCTATAACATGCAAGCATGCATATGTCACGGAACTAGAATCCTGCTAATCTGTCCCCTGCTTCTGCTTGTACAAGAGGACACATACTGTGGTGTGTAATGGTGTGTGATTCACACATATTGTGGGTCAGCATGTCTTTACAGTGATCTATTTTTATGAATAACACTAACAATATCACCACAAACTTAACACGGTGTGTGCGGCTACTTTATGTAATTGTGCACTATGTTTATGCATGCAGCAGTCCATCTGGATGAAGTAAGATACAGAACTGGATCATGAATGGTGTTTTAGTGACTGATGGGGATGGGCATTCTTGCTACTACAGAGTGTATATCTTGAACGTACATACTGACGAGTACCCACTGTGGATTGCTTTATTAGCACATTTATGAAGTGCCTTTCTGCTTTTAGCATTTTACACAAAACTTAATTCTATTTGTTCTCGATAATCAAAACTTTTAAGAGACAAATTTATGCCAGCCCTGCTGAAGTTTGCTGTACCACTTTTGTTGTCAAATACAATCTAATGTCCAAGCAAGAAATGTGAGCAGAGGATTACAGCCGACTTCCCAAAATCATGGCAACATAATTGCTGAAGCTTCACGCTAGAGTGGGCAGTGGGCTCCTGCTTGATGTCGATTATATATAAATCCTATTTGCAGTTCGATTATATATAAATCCTATTTGCAGTTCGATTATATATAAATCCTATTTGCAGTTCGATTATATATAAATCCTATTTGCAGTTCGATTATATATAAATCCTATTTGCAGTTTTATTGCATCCAAGCTGTACTAGGCAATCATCAGTTAGTGCTCAGATCAACTTTGGTGATACTGTAGGTTGGAAGAGCGAACTATCACAGCAAGATTACTGTAGCACTTGTAGTGACAACTTTGTGGCTGATGTCAAACTATGATAAAGATCGCTAAGGACATAGCTCAAGGAAGAAAATGCAACTGTGACTGCTTGTGGTTTTAAAACTTGGAAGGCATAACATTATGTACAGGTGTTTGTATTTTCATTCAAGAGACATGCATATGTCATCCGTTAAGCATGATAAGAAAGAACTGATGGTCATTGGTACATTCAGTATTCAGCATGGATCAACAATTGTATGTACATATGGTCCGGGTGCTGGTACTTTTTTCAGCTTTATTAAATTATCACTTAAGACATACTCAAACATACATTAAAAGTAAAGAAAACAAACCACATTAACATTTTCTTCCATTTGCATACATTATACATCATATATCCTTTCCTTCTTTGTAACTTTCAACAGCCCAGCATTGTAACTATCATCAGTACATTACACAAATTGCTAAATTCCTGCCTTCTCTTAAACCTCCTGAACATTATTCTGCGAGTATTGTTCCCACAGTTTAGATTTATTTATATGTAATCTGCTCTTTCCCTTTTCGAATGATCTGTCTTCCATTTCTTTTATCTCCTTTATAATAGCCAGTACTTCAAATATAGTTGGTTTAGACTTTGATTTCCATTTCATAGTAATTTCTTTTTGGCAGCCAAATGAATTAAATTTAATAAGGTCTTACTGTGTACAGGCAATTCAGGTCATGTGTCTCAACTCAAAAGAATAATTCCTTAGTTACAGCCATTTGCTCACTCAATATTTCTGACAGAGTGCTGTGTAAGGAATTTTTAAAATCTGCCAACTCATTACACTCTCAAAACATATGTTCCCAGTTACCTCTTTCTTCCCCAACACACCTCCAACATTTGCTATTTACCTGAGAAAAAAATGTTTGAAGTCTGATTAGGGTATAAGATACCTATGCAAACACTTCCAAGCAAAGATCCCAAACTTTCTAGCCTTTGTTGCATACTTGGGAGTGATACATATGTCTTCCTATTGTTCTCTTGAATGGTGCTTTTCCACAGTCTCTCTTTCCAGTGTTTTCTAACCTCCTCTAATTGATTCTTATAGCTATCATGCAATATTGTATATGACCTATTAAATATCCAATTTTTAAATGCAGTTTCTTTTCTAGATGCAACTAAAATGTCTACCAGAGCAGGTATTTCACTTAAGATTCTTGATATCCCTTTCTATTTGCCTACACTCTAACATCAATCCCTGATAGGAAAAGCAGTCTCTAGCATCAGTCCAAGCATTTTCTTGGCCACATCCCCCTCTGTGATCTCTCTCTCTCTCTCTCTCTCTCTCTCTCTCTCTCTCTCTCTCTCCCTCTCTCTCTCTATTTTCTGTACCTTAATTACAGACACGCCTAGTGACAAAATCTCCTTTCTTTATTCTCATGCTGGCTTAGTTCTTAGAATACTTAGAATAATTTCTGCTACTTTATGATTGTAATATTCTGAATAGTTGTTACTATTCTCCTCATAGGTTCATAGGTTCATAGGTTCATAGGTTCATAGGTAGGTACTAGGCTATCTGCCCAAAGGCACTTATAAGCCTAGCCGGAATGTATTAGCTTTCGCCGCCCCCTTAGATTAGTTCCCTGTGCCTCTGTCCAGCAGAGCCATTGAAGTGATCCCTGGGGTAAACTTTCTGTTTCCCATCCACTCATCAAGGTTTCTCTTGAAAAGGGTTAGCGAGGAGCTCTGCCTAATGCAGATTGGAATCTTGTTCCAGAGCATGGGAAGTCTCTGGGACAGGAATCTCTTCCTCCAGCTTGTCCTATTTATTGTTGTGGTGAGGCTTAGATCCCTAGAGTGTGTGGCTCAAGGGGATATGGTTTTCTTTAGGTGGAGCATGTCCATCAGTTCTGGGTTGAACATGGCCTTGTATGTCAGGCAGAGATCACCTCTGAGTAGGCAGTATGCAACCAAGTACAGCTGGAGTTTCTTCAATCAAACTGCATAGGGCATCTGTTTCAGGCCAGTGATCCTCTTGGTGAGGTACTTCTGTGGTCGTTCCAGCTGTTGCAGGTGTCTTGTAAGGTATATCCCAAATGAGGCATTGTAATCTATGATGGGTCTGATGAGTGATACGTAGAGGGGCACAATGACCTCTTTTGATCTGGATGCAAACCCTTTTGTGATTAGGTGGGCCACATAGAAGGATTTTCTAACCACTTTGGCAATGTGATTATCAAATGAGAGATTACTATCTACTAGAGGAGCTGCATCCAAAATCCCACTCTCTGTATTTCTCGACCCCCCCCCACTTCATCATCAGTGCTTTCCACTTTGAATTATAGCCTTCTGCTTGTTTTATGCCTTAACTGTGTAGCTCTAAAATATCCCTTCAAATCAAGTAATCCTAAACCACCTTGTTCTACTGGAAGGATCAACTTCAGTACAGTGAATAATCATTTTCCATACACATTCTGTTGTCTCTATTTGTAATACTTTACCCTTCTGCCACAGTTTTGTCAGGATCAACTATTTCTGCTGGTATGATTGCATTTTTAGTAATATAGGTCTTGCTCCTTTCTCTTGGCTAAGTTTGCAGCATACACTCGATGTGTCTTTTCAATTAACAAATCCTGGTATGGAATACCAGTCCAGTTGCTTATATGTGCTTTCATAAAATTAGTACAGTCTGTTCTTTCCAGTTTCTCTGGCACATCAGAACATCTCAGGTTTTCTCTGTGTACTCTGTCTTCCAGCTCTACCATTTTTTGAAACAACTCTTCTTGAGAAGTCTCATACTCAGTCAGCCTTTTCTTCATTTCATCCTCTATTTGTTTCAGTTTATCAGTTCATCTGAACAGCTAATTAAAGCTTCTTCTATTTTTTCTATTATGTCTGAGAACATTTGATCTATTTTTTCCTCTAAATTACTGGAAGCCATCTTTTGCAAAAGCTGAGGCTTGAAGTGCTTTGTTTTTGTTTTTTGGATTCTTCCCAGTCACTGTTTTCTCTTCACTTTTTTAGATGTTTTGCTTTCAGGTTCTCTAAATTTCTTCTTTGATGGCATCCAGACAGTGTATTTACTTGCCACTAACTGAATTTTACACAAGCTGGCAATGTTACTGACCTTTGTTTCTCTGTTTCTTTTTTTCCACACTGGGAGAGTGGAAATTAAGCTGTTAGCCATTTTGCAGCCATCTTGGAAATCCTCATTTTCTGGTACTTAACCCTCTGGGTGTTATGCTCCTATTCTTTTTCTGGGATTCCACAAAATGGTAATGCAGGCAATCTATGGATTTATTTTTGCTGAAATAAGTTAAAAACAGAAATCTCCAGGCAAGACCACAGAAATCTAGTTAAGAGCAAGTTGGGGAATTATCACAAAAACAAACCAAAGGCCCTGAGAATAAAGTAACTTTCCAAATGTATTTTGTTTAATTGAGTATACATGCCTATGCATAACACAGAATTTATGTTGCAACTGTCTAAGAATGTAAATGACAAGTAACAGGATCCTCTTCTAATCAAACTAAATAAATGAGCAGCAGTTTTCACTCTGAAGCAAGTGCACAAGTATTGATTCAACTAATACCCTTGTGAAAGCAAGACCAGTATTGAATATTTCATTTCACTTAGTGAATATTTGGTGCAAACATATACTACATTTGAAAGGGAAAGCCTATCCCACCACAAAAATTCTCACAACACTTACTGTCTGCTGTTTACTGTGGTAGGTATTAATTATAAGTTAGCATCTCTTGACAATTTTGTGGAATTGTCCTAGTCTACTAATAGGCAAGGGTAAAGTACATTGGCCTAGTTGAGAAATGTGTTTCAGGTTTTCTTGCAGGAAGTAGTTGTCATAGTTCCTTGTACTGACTTTTCATTCAAGTATAAATTGCACAAATTCATCTTTTGTTGCTTTATTCGAACTCAAGCAGCACATTGTGTGTGGAAATGCCCTGCCTCTCTGTACTGGAGCATCACTACTCATAAGAAATGGAAAAGTATAATGAATATATATTCACTTCATAAGCTTCACTCCAGGCCTTATACATCTATAAAGTATTAACTATTTAGCTTTTTTTCCTAATTGCTTTTGATGCTTAACCTGTCACCCATGCCTCCTCTTCTGTGACTTGAAGCCATTCATTCCCTTCATACCTGGTATCCCCATTACAGATGTGACAGCCCATTCACAGGTACTGTTTCCCAGGAAGTCGTAAGTGTGCTTTTGTGCTTCTACCTCTACCCTATTATCGCTTGCATACTACAGAGGTTGGTACATCTCACCTCAGCTAGATTAGTCTGGCTTACCACCAAGGTCAGGGCCCATATTTGGCCATATTATGCCTCTCCCCAACCATGGCTAGAACACCCCACTCCCATAGAACAGGGCTTGAAGACATCTATACAGGTTTATCTCAGCCAACAGGCCTCCCCCTCCAGAAAGTGAAATTCATCATTCTGGGTACAAGTTAAATAGGTGTTTTGCTCTACAACCACAACTTCTCCCTAAGGCTGATACAGGCACCACATCACCTATCAGAGCATTCAGCTCCCTCACACTAACATGCACATGATCACACATAGACACACAAACACACTCACCCACATATAAAGACACACACATACCTTGACAGCCAGATTTTCATGCTTTGTATGCAAATCCTAAATCCCCTGATCAATGGCCTTGTGCAAGCTTCTGCTTGCTCTGACGCACCAGCCAGCCATCCATGAGCCACCTCCTCTTTTCCAGGAATGAGAGAGACACCATTAGCTGTTTACTCTCCCCCTTTGCATTGGGCTCTTTCAGCACTAAACCCACTATTCATATTCAAACCTGGGTTGCCTGGACCATAGCCAGGGCTTTACACATATATGTCACAGTGTTATTCACTATTAACTATCAAACTTGACAGTAAGTCTAGAGCTACAATCAGTTAGACTACCAATTTGTTTTGTCCTCAAGCAATGCAGGTATAGCCACAAACATTTGAAATTGTTCAGATAATTAAATTCCCACTCAAGAATGTGTTTGCCTAGCTGTTTTTTCTGTGCATTGCTTTCAGCACTCCCATGTTGCAATAAAAAATGTGGCTTCTCAAAAATGATTTATGCCTTATCTGCAATCATAAGATGGTCAATCTAAAACAAATTCTGAAAGTGGTTCCTTGTTATCAAAATGAGAGGCACCATCTGTTATTTGATCCACTGGATTTTCAGCTTTCTAATTCCTAGGCACAGAAGTATACTGATCATTTTGGGACTTTCAATACTTCCTAGCAGAGAGCAAAGCAACCATATCATGGCAAATCCAGATGTCATGTGCTGATAAAATACTCATCACTCAATGCAAAAGGTCTCAAAACATATTTCAGCTGTTCAGTGATACATAATCAGAAGTCTTGTATGGTTTTCCCCTCACAATACATTTTCTCTGGTAAATAACATAACAACATGGTGTATGTTATTCTATTATTATAAATTATTAATTTAAGAAAATCAGTGAATGTTTTATTCTCCAACCACAGCTGTATCATAACTGCAAGTTTCAATCTCCATGAATTGCTTGAAAATTCTGCTGTAAATAAAGATAGCATGTTTTAAAAATGTGATCAAATGTTATTAGGGTTTTTAAAATGTGATCAAATGTTATTAGGTAAGTATGCAGCAGGAATTAAACTTTAATGGCCATCACTTTAAGTACAAGAGATAAATGTTTTTGACTGAAAATATGTTTGTAAGATGTTTCACTTTCTCTGCATGTTAAATTATGCATCATATCAATGGCATTTAAAATAACTACTGAGTGCATGAATATGAATATACATGTTGCTGTTGTTATTGTTGTTGCATGCAGTTGAGTCAATACTAACTTATTGTGACTTTTTTGGATAGTTGTTCTGAACTGTGTTATGTCTTCTTCGGTCAGATGACCAATCACTGTGAGAGGGGCATCCATTGCTTTAGTTCGGGTATCAATCCATTGCATTATGGATCTTCATCTTTTATTTTGACCTTCAACTATAGAAGCATCTTACATATAATAGATGTGTGTGAGGGGGTTTTATACACACACACACACACACACATATATATATATATATATATATATATATATATATATATATATATATATATGTATGTGTATACGTGTATATATATATATATAGAGAGAGAGAGAGAGAAAGAGAAAGAGAGAGAGATAAATAGAGATAGATAAATAGTTATAGATATATATATATATATAGCCAGATAGATATATAGATAGATAAGGATATAGTTATATGTGCATGTGTGACACACACACACATACCACAAGATTAAGAAAAAAAAAACAGCTGAAACACAGCAGAAACTATTACAATAAATTCTTGCTATCCTCTCTAAATAATACACTGAAGCAAATACTAGGTTAGAGCATTCTGTAAATCTTTAAAGCATTCATGTAATGCACTTAGAACACTGCTTAATCTGTCATTGCTGTTGCCAGGTTTTGTTAGGAAACAAAACAATTACTAAAAAAACTCGTATTCAGAGGTTAATGGCATGGTTAATGGTTATTTCAATGATAGGACTATTAACTGAGACTAACAGCCTTTTCTGAAACCACATGTACTGAGACAGAACTTTAAAAAATGGTCAGCATTTACAGAATACTGTAACCTAACATTTACTACAGTGCATTCTTCAGAGGAACCAGTATCTGTTGTAATAGTTTATGCTGCACTGCTGCACAGTTTAAGCAATTTTATTAGGTTTGTCTGTACTGAGTCCTTTGCCAAGTCAGTTGACATATGACTGCCTGAAGCATTATGAACTGCTGCAAGATTATTTAATCCCTATTCAGAGTGGGATTTAGCCCCACACCACTTTCTAAATATAACTGCTGCTCAGGTCAGAGCAACGCACTGTTAAAATGTAACTGATGCCCAGGTTAGAGCAGCATAATGTTAAGTACCAATGGAAGGAGGTCAGTACATTTTGCACTCACCAACACCAATTGTCAAAATAATTGAAAACAAAACAGCTGATACAAACAATAAATCATTGCACCTTTTCTCAGTACAAACAAAGTTATTCTGCTGACAGGTAAAATATATGAAAGTGTGTGTGTGTGTGTGTGTGTGTGTGTGTGTGTGTGTGTGTGTGTGTGTGTGTGTGTGTGTGTGTGTGTGTGTGTGTGTGTGTGTGTGTGTGTGTGTGCTGGGAGCATGACAGCTAAAATGCTAACCGAAGTATGAAACTGTACACAAAATTGCCAGCCCAGTGGCATACCGAGATGGAGTATTGACTACAACTCGAGTAATCTAAGTTCGATAGGTGTCTTGGGTGTTTAATGAAACTGTCAGAAAGGATGAATGTGCCCATCTAGTGAGGAGGATACAAGGTGTAGGAGGCAGATCCCTTGAGCCCTGCAGGAGGCCAGTTCTCAGTAAGATTGCCAAGTTGAGATGGGTGGGTTAACCAATGATCATACCTCTCAACCTCTTAAAGCAAGAAATCTGGACAAAGCCATGAATAAAACTGTGAAGGGTAGATCATGCCTGCTCAACTTGGTTGACTTTATTGAGTCAGTCACCAGAGGTGTGGATGAAAGCAAAGTGGTTCATACAGCCTACCTTAATCTGGCCAAGGCCTTTGATACCATTCCCCACTCAGGAATCATAGAAAAACTCACTAAGCTAAGCATCAACCCCTATATCATTAGGTGGGTTGCAAACTGGCTCACAGATAGAACCCACAGTGTAAAAGTAGCTGACTCCAAGTCAGACTGCCAGCCAGTCATGAGTGAAGTCCCACAAGCCCTCTCCTGTTTGGTATCTACTTCTCTGAAGTTCAGGCCAAAACAAAGGGACTCTGGCTGACAAAGTTCACAGAGAATTGCAAGTTGGGAGCTATTATTAACTCCCCAAGTGATGTTGACATCCTATAGAATGCCCTCACTGAGACCAATGACAGGTGTCAGAGCCATGGCCTTAAGCTCAATGCCAAAAAATGTATCATCATCCCCTTTGGGAAAAATCCAGTTCCCATGAATTACCACATTGATGGTAGTCCACTGAACACAGAAGGCATTATAAGAGATCTGGGAACACAGGTTGACAGCAACCTCTCTTTTGACCACCACATTGCTACTGTGGTCAGAAAGTCCTTCTATTATCTCATGACTAAGGATTTTGCATCCAGGAAGAATGAGGTCATTGTCTTGCTCTACTCTTCCCTCATTAGGCCAATCATCAACTACAATGGCCCATTTGGCATGTACCTCACTAGACACCTGCAACACCTGGAGAGGCCGCAAAAGCACCTCACAAAGAGGATCCTAGGCCTTAAACACATCCTATATGGACAGACTCAAAAAACTCCAATTATTCTCTGTCTCGTGGGCATTCTGTAGGATGTCAACATCACTTGGGGAGTTAATAATAGCTCCCAACTTGCAATTCTCTGTGAACTTTGTCAGCCAGAGTCCCTTTGTTTTGGCCTGAACTTCAGAGAAGTAGATACCAAACAGGAGAGGGCTTATGGGACTTCACTCTATACTTAGAGGCGATCTCTGCTTGACTTACAAAGCCATGTCTGACCCAGCTCTGTTAGCAATGTTGTATCTAAAGAAATCCCAATCCCTCCACACCACACTCTCCAGAGACCTCAGCCTCATTACCACAATCAACAGAACATGCTGGATGGACAGGTTCATAATCCAGAGACTGCCCATGCTATGGAATAGACTTCCCATACATGTCAAGCAGAGCACCTCACTGGCCCTCTTCAAGAGAAATCTTGATGAGTGGATGGGAAATAGAAAATTCACCCCAGGGATCACTCCAGTAGCTCTACTCGACAGAGGCACTGGGAACTAAGTTCGGGTGGCACGATGCCAGGGTAATCCTATGGGCTAGGCTTGTAAAGGCTCCAGGGCCTAGTACACACCTATGAACCTATGATTCCATGTGTTGAATTATGACTGGTGTGTTTTCTCAGCATCTTCAGGTATTTTAAATCATATTGTACTGCTGCTACTCTTGCTTTCCTTATCGTCACAACTCTTCTGTGGTATAGCGTTTCTCTGGTTTTCTTAACAGTCAGGTAAGAAAACTATTCATTGGCCAGAGGGAGCCGATACTGCACAGATGGTCAGTGAGATAAGGTGCTAAGCAAAATGAATTCTGTAGCTGTGGGTTTGTTTCCCTCAGACTTCAGAACATGAAGTAGGCACTGTGGCAGGACCCAAGGAACTAGGCAAACAACAAAATACAAAATGTAATCCAAGAGAATCCAAAAGTAAAAAGCAAAAGGACTAGGTTAATGGCCAAAAAGTCCTTTATTAGCGCTTTCGTTCAGCAATGTGAACTTCTTCAGATATGGTATTTTGCAGCCTCTTTCATCAGTTTGTTTTTTGCTTAGTCTTAACAAGTTTTTCCTGTTTCAGAACATAAAGTGTTTAGTATTTAATGTTTAGTTTCTGCAATAGTAATATGCAGAAATCTAGACCTTTAAATCTGTACTAACTGAAATCAATATTTCTGACAGTGGATTTTTCCAAATTAAACCCACTATGAGCTCAGTTTTGTGCAGTATAACTATGTCATGGTGTGGATGGTATGCATGCATGCATGCATGTTATGCAGTCCTTCTTGCTGGTTTTAAATATACTTTCCACTAGTGAGAGGTACCATTTGCAATCCTATGCTCCCCCTCTTCACTGCACTGACACTCTCAGGTGCCAGTGTAGCACTTTCTTTCTAAACAAGCAACCAATTTGATCCTTGCCTGAGTCATAAGCACAGATATTTTCCCTCCACATTTCTACCACCTCTGTTTCCCTATCCTGCACACAGATTTCCCCCCCAAAACATCATACCCCCATACGGTACCCAGTCCTCTTGTCTTATACTGAAATAAAGAAAGTATCCTTAGCCTTCTGCCACTTTTCATTTATGTTCATTTGTAATATAGTGTTTGCCATCTAACACCATCCACACACCCAGTTCTTCTCCAAAATGTCTGCACACTATGGAAAGATTAAGCCACCAATGCAAAATCCTGTAAAATGTTTTCTGTCCAAAAAATTTAAAAAGTCTGTCAGAATGACCGTTTCCCTGATCAGCTTTCCAACTGCTGAACCATAAGCATCACACTCCTCTTCATCCATATTTCCTGTCAGGAACAGTAAAGCTCTCTGTTACCAAAGACAGAAGGCGGGTATTCACTCTGCAGGAACACACACTGAGCTCTGATAAACACAGCTGACATTTTCATTTGTTGTGCCATTTCAGAGTTATCTTAATGATCATAATTTGACTAGATTTTTAACCTTTTCTCTAAAAAGTTTTTAGAACAATGCTATGTGGCCTTAACGTGTGAACTCTGTTATTAACCTTGTGCAAGTCTTTCCTGGGAAATTATTTAGGATAGAACTGTGAGAGCATAAATCAAAATATAAACCTTGTGCTGCTAATCTGAAAATCAGGATATAAACTATTAACTTTAACTAAAATCAAAAGCCTGTTCTTTTTTCTTACATGAATATTCATTTGCAAGTCCATCTGTTCTTATTCTGTTGTTTTTTCCAGGAAGGCACTTTTTCACCATCATCATAAATGTACCTGATATTTTTTGGGTGCAGGCAATAATGAATTTTTACAAACCCTGAAGATACTTCCAACTTCAGGGTTTGTAGAAAATATGTTATTCCCTTCATATGAAAAGTATCAATACATTTTTGGAAAACAGATTGCAAATGAGTAAGAACTGCCAGTATTATTGCAGCTGTAAAATAATCCCTTGGTATGAAATATGCAATTACTAAACTGCAGTCTGAATAAAATGCTGCTTAAAATTTAGTGAGCATGCCCTCATACCTCTTACAGTTTCATAAATACTGATTTGTAAGTACAGCCACTATTTTATTTCCTGAGTAAAACTTATAGGCCTTTTATGTGCATCATCCACAGACTTATTCATATTTCCAAATATGACTGTTACATTTGCTATCCAATACTTTTGCAACAAAATATACTGATTTTCGTGTCTTTCAAACATGTTGTATATCAAATGCAGTCATATAAAGAGTATGACATAGTCTCCTTTCAGATGTTTATGTATTTGTTGTTATCCCTAAAATCGTAGCCATTTTTTACATCACTTAATTTATGGTCTGATGTTTTGCAATGGAAATTTTTTGTTGTGATCCAGTGTGATCAACCACTTTACCAAATATTAAACAATACATAAAATGTTAAGCAATATGTATGTTTTATTTGCTTCTGGTTGCTTTTCCATTTTGCTAGCTAATTACCTCTGAGTCATAAGCACTTTTTACAGGGATGACCCAAGGAAATGTTAACTCTGTAGACACAAATATCACTATGTATGAATAACACAAACTATAAATAAAGGAAGCTGACAAATAAATCCATATTACCAGTAATTAACATTACATGTTTTTATATAAACCATACATAGGCACAGGTTCATTTAAAGTTAAAGCGAGCATTTATTGACAATCACCCTCAACTGAATTGGCTAAACTTTATTTCTAGAAAGCAAAAATTCATCAATATCTTGTAATAAGTAAACAAACAAAGGAAATGGGTGGGCATAAGCACAGTGTTTTTATTATATTGGCATAAGCACAGTGTTTTTATTATATTGCGTCAATTAAGCCCGTGCTTAAGTAAAACAAAATAACCATCCATCTCATAGTACATAATTGACAGCTACGTACATCAGTGCATCATTTTTATTTTTAATATATTCTTTTTTGTTACTAGATATGCTTGATGGAATATTGTCATTTTCAAGTGTGAGCATATCTAAATGACATACAGATAACAAACTTTGTTACAAATTCATATATTATAAATGCGTTTTAAAAGGCTTTCCTAGTGATAGCAGAAAAATATAGTATTTATGTCAGATGGTTTGTTGTCTCCAGCTTCAGGATTCCATTATTATGTCATGGTTGTTATCTTACCCCTCGTCCTACTCCCCCAGAGGTGTTTTGTTTTCAAATTATTCTCATTGTGATATATTTGCCGCCAAAGGGACTTACTCTTGCTTGCAAGAACCCATTACTTTGTTGGTACCTGGTACACTTTGTTGGCAGGGACCGTAATAGGAAATGGGCAGCATTCTATGATATCACTGATGCCTTCACTCCTAAAACCAGTTTTTCTGACGTCAATTAACACATGTCCTTCAGAAGATTTCTCTGCAAGTCATTGACTTCCTATTCCCCAGATGTCACATACCCAAATTACAAGACCACAGTTATCAAAATGCAAATGACTATTCTCCATTGGAAATTGCTGCCTGTATAGTTTCCACATGTGCACCAACAGTTATTACTTGTAATAGGATAGTTCTTCCTTCTTCATATTTGTGCAACCATGAAGTTGGTAAATATAAGTTCAGGGACAGGGACTTCTCCCACCTCCATATCTGGGAGGTTCAGTAAGGCTTGTTCCCTCCAAAAACTTGCCTGTATTGTGTGTTCACCCTTCTGTGTTTCAGGCATTTGTTTTTGGCATTAGTTTCTCAGGTTTTAGTCACTCAGGGTTTAGTACTAGAACTATCTCAGAATTATTTCTTCTACCCTGCACTTCTGATACAGTCAGGCACATCATGAATCAGCATTGCCTCAGTAAAGTCCTGCATGATTTAAAACTACAATATCATTACGAAAAATGATAATATATAAAAATCCTTTATATAACTTTACCACAGTTGTTAAGGCTCTTTTGACTTATTTTAAAGTTAACTTTGCCTTGTACCATATAATGATGTTGGATTAAATTACTTGAAGAACTTAAAGAAAAATAAAATAATATAAAACTAAAGCTATTAAAAGATCATAAAACTGGATACATAAGCAATTCAGCATAAAAATAATCCCAATTCTGCTAAAATGACCAGTGCCAAGGCCTCAGTGAACATAATAAAACTTCATGAAAATGTTACATTATTGTTTTACCCTGTTGCTTCTAAAATTCAATACATATTTAGAAATAATGCATTAAAATGTTATGCAATGACCTTGCCTGGCCAAATGTAATAACTTAATATTTCATTAGATTTTCTAACATGAAAATTCCATTGAAGCAAAACTCAGTTTAAGCAACTTAGTCTGGTAAACTGCTATTGGTTTAGAAATTCCAGATTAAGAAACATTGTATGTTGACCAAGATAAATTAGGAATGTAAAGAGCTTTTTTCATTTTCAAAGTCCTGTCTCAGTATAAGAGCGGTATGGAAAAAATCACTTACACATTATTCAATTCTTTCTTCTGAGCTGTATTCACGCTTTGAATGTGAATCAGTGCTATTCAGAACTGTGTCACCATAAGTTTCGACCTTTTCCTCTGATTTCCAGTGAACAGTCACAGCAGAGGGAATGTTATTCGTTAACAAGCAAATCACAGTTCAAAGTACTCCAGAAACTACTTGACTCTTTCACGTAATATGCTGATAACAACTTAATCAGAGCTTGAAAAGAGAGTACTATATAAAATGATAAAAGGATGAACTTTAAAATGCAAAAGGAAAACACCATAAAATTATTTGCAGCCTTTTATACTCCTATAACTCTGTGTTGATGTTAATGTGCCAAGTGTTTTCCCATGGGATTATTACATAAACTACTTTAAAAAGTTGGAAACAAAAGCCTTTATAAAACATTTTCTATCTCCTACTAGATCTAACTCTCAGAAGATCAGGGTGCTTACCTTTCCTTACTTTGTATTTATAACATGACCTGAGGGTTAATTCTACTCTAACCACTTCATACTTGGAACTATTACACATCAGGCAGGCAGTAGGATAAGGTGTACAATAAATACAAAGGTTTTGGCTCTCTAAGTCTCAGGCTGCCACAGTAACCATTGCTTAAGCTTACAGTGCCCGCCAGAACCACTTCAGCTGCAGCAACCTGAAAGTCAAGGATCCAGATAGCAGCTCAGGAAAGTAAATTAGGTCATCACTTCAGATGTATTTCTAGTCTCCTCTGCTACTCTTAAGGATATAAGGACAGTCCTTAGATGGGGTGAGGTCCCAAAGAGTATAGTCATCAGTGTGACCTCACATAATATTCTTTATTGTAGTTTAGCCTTATCTTTTTCTTGCAAGCTGACATGTCTTCTCTTAATTACATGACAGCTGTTTATATAAGAGAGGGCAGCCATATACCTTAGGAAAACTAAGACATGTCTTCTGCACAGAAGAAGGTGTTGCTATTTGAAAGGCAGTCACAAATGTAGTTCACATAAATCAAGAATTTGAAAAAGTGTAAGGTCCTTAACACTGCCTTTTATAGTGCACTCACAATGACAACTTCCATCACAAGCAGATTTGAACTATGTTGGCTTTTTGAGCTTGGATTACAAGGAAGTGGCATAAAGTACAGCTACATTCTCCTGTACAGTTATGATCATCTGAATTATTTTTCTTTTTTATAGTATAGCCTAGATGTAGTTTAGTGCCAGAAGCTCTTCAGTACCATTCAGTTTCTTCATTCTAATATTTTTTGCTATACATTACAAAAGCCCCACCATCTTTCTTCCTATTCAAATGTTGCTTGATTTCCAAAAGAAATTAGTCTTAGCCTGTATAACAGAAAGAAGACCACAGTCTTTCAGCAGTTTCACTGCTGGCTATAACTTACAGTTTTACATCCTGAGACTATCTTGCTAACATCAGGAAATGCTATAAAGCAGGATTCCCTAACAAAATTCTGAGACTCATAAGTGCAGAAATGTTGGCTATCACTCTTCTTCTTTTTCTGCAGGGGTGAGCCCCCTGCACCACTGAACGTGGGGGACAAGCCCCCCTCCCCTACACACATACACTCCCAAATTCATATATATCAATTGCAAGATTTCCATGCCTCCTCCTTCCTTTGGGGAAAAAATCTATAATTGTGGTTTCTCTGAAAATGTCTGCTCTCAGTTTAAAATCTGCCTCACAAGTAGAGCTTTTATCATGTCCTCCGGTCAAACTAATTTACAAATAGCTAAATTTCTCACAAAATAAATCTCTGATGCCATCACTGATGAAAATCTAAAATATGACCTCCATGACCAAAAAGTAGTGAAAACAAACCACAAACTTGGACTGCTATGCAGGGCATGGCAAACCCCTACTTAACAGAGTCCTCTTGCAAATTCAGAGAAAATGCCCAGTTACTTCCCATATTATCATATGCTGTCCCATCTTTGCAAATTTGCATTCAACCCAGCTTATAAATCTTGAGTAGTGTTAGAATAAAATAGCTAAGTTTGATATCTATGTAAACAACAGAACTCACCACTGCACCAGCATACAATTAATTTGTCTTGAATACTCAAAGTACCTCAACTATTATCAACTCAAAAGAGAGCATAACATTTTACACATCCCAGACAGCTGCCAATACCTTAAGAATTTTCTTCAGTGCTGTTTTCCTACTAGAAAACTTTACTCCTCCAAAGAACTCTTAATATATAATTCTCTCAGAACTCCCATGGTGACGCCCTGGACTGTAGCTAGGTTGCTAAAATCTGGAACTCCCAACCAAACTCCATCTGTCAGATCAGCAAATCCAGCCTTTTTAAGTCCTCAATAAAATATTTTCAAGAATATGTGAACCTGTTACTGTACATTCCCCACTCCCTCAGATAAATTTCCTCTGTCTGTGATGGTCTCCACTCGGGTCCCTATCAGTTCAATGAAAAAATCAGTTCATTGAACGGTATTTTCAGTGGAATTACATCGAACGTGCCATTTGTCGAACTGTTCATACTAAGATCACAGTACAGCGAGGAGTGGGAAATTTGCTTTTTCCCAACTGTAGTGCAATCTCGGAGTTGGTATATATAATTAGCAGGGGGTATGGGTGTACACCCCCCCACATGAGGGGAATTCGACAAATGGCATTTCCTGAAGTGGGCCCCTCCACTCCCTCTAAATTCTCTTTGACTGTGTAGCCACATAGGACCTTGATTTTTGATATAACTGCTCCACGTTCCTCTCACTGTACTGTAGTCCTTACTTAATCTCTGTTAGCCTCAACTCAATACACCTTCTTTTACAAACCCTTATCCCTTAAAAACTACTGTATTTGTTTCCAGAAGGTTATATTCTCTACTAAGCATACTCATGCCAGTGTACAGTAACAAAGGAGAAATTCACAACTGTGGGCAATACAGAGGTATCAGAGTCCTGTAGCATTGCATGAAAGTTCTGGAGAGAGTGGTTAATAAATGGATATGCAGAATAGTAGAAAGTAAGATGAGAAATGAGCAATTTGGATTCAGATCAGGATGCAGCACAACTGACCCAATGTTTGCAGTGAGACAGATAGTTCAGAAGCAGCTAGAGATGAGGAAAGAGTCTGATTGGGCATTCCTAGAGTTAGAGAAAGCATATGACAAGATTCCAAGAAAGCTGATTTGGGCATTGCTGTGGTGGCTTGAAATCCCAGAAACATTTGTTGAATTAGCACCGGCTACGTACAAGGACCCAATGACTCAAGTATGAACAGTGTTTGGTCTCACACATGGGTTCTCAGTGGGAGGGGGTGTGCACCAGCATTCAGCTCTGAGCCCACTTTTGTTCATACTGGTGATGGACTGCATTAGCAAAGAGGTCAGAGGGGACAGATCAACAAAATTGCTGTATGCAGACTATGTGGCATTACAGGCAGACGATGTAGAATTACAGGCAAATCGAAGGCACATGGGATGAAACTAAGTACAGATAAGATAGTGGTAAGGGCAGCAAATTGGGGAAATCAGAAGAAGCTGAGAACTGAGACAGAAAAGAAGATAATGGAACAGGTTAACAGCTTCAAATATCTGGGAGTGGTGGATGAGGAGAAGGGAAGTCTGAATGAAGAGGTCAAAGCTAGAATAAGAGAGGCGGCAGTCAACTGGCATAGAGTGTCAGGAGTCGTGTATGACAGAAGAATGCCAAAGAAGCAGAAAAGTAAGGTGTACAAGACAGTGGTCAACCAGTACTATTGTATGGTACAGAAACCTGGGCAGTAAAGGCAGAGTAGATGAGAAACCTAGAGGAGATGAAAATAAAGTGCCTGAGAAGCATGGTAGGATGCACACTGTGGGACAGATGAAGGAATGAGGACATAAGAGCAGAGGCCAAAGTAGCTCCAATTGCAGAAAAAGATCAAAGGGAGCAGATTACAGTGGTTTGGACACGTGCATTAAAGCAGACGACAATCTGGTGAAGAAGATTTGAGACAGACAGGAAGAAAGTAAGAAGAAATGAGGACATCTAACAAAGAGATGGATGGATTGTGTGAGTGAAGATCTGCAACAATCAGGCATGAGTGTCAAAGTAGGCAAAAGTGTGGCACTGAACCAAGAAAGATGGCGACAGTTAACATGGCACCTCGACCCCATGTAGAAAATGAGAAAAAGGGGGTTGTTGATAATGATGATATGCTCTACAAAAAAGCACTTCTGAATGGTTTTAGAATATGAAATGGTCTAGTGCTATTTGGCTTAATAACACATCATGTCACTTGTTGATTCATGCCTCCTGTAATAGCTAGTATACTATCACCTACTATTGCATAATATTCCATTATGTTCCTTGCTTTAATAACAGGCATTATAAAATGTTTTATTTTGTCTGTCCATCTGTTAAAATGTCTATTAATTGTTACTTTTTGGAAGCATTTTTTTTCACAGGCCACCACTGAAACACATATATGTCTCGCCAATATGTCTTTTTTATGTGACAAACAAAATTTAAATCCTTGGATCTTGTGGTTCTGATGATGTTCATTTTGCAGATGTGTAAAATGTCCATCAGAACTACATCCTAGGATGGCTTGTATA
Source organism: Protopterus annectens (assembly GCF_019279795.1). Classification (NCBI taxonomy): domain Eukaryota; kingdom Metazoa; phylum Chordata; order Ceratodontiformes; family Protopteridae; genus Protopterus; species Protopterus annectens. The sequence goes on along the minus strand of NC_056749.1, from coordinate 532,766,934 downwards.
CCAGGCATAGATCATATCTCAGTTACTTTTTTTAAACTTACATTTATTTTCGTTGCAGAGCAAGGAACACCTTTGTGTATCCATTAAAAAAGAAAATGGTTATCAGTGCCTTTCTTTTAAACTCACTAACCTTTAAGTTTCTCCATGGTCATATTGTCCGTCTCTCAGAAGTGAATTACTACTTCATTCCTCTAGCCATACTCTTAGACACCACAATGCAATTCAACTTATTAGACTCTGATTCTAGGTAGCAGCTGGGGATAACTTCTTTTCCAAAATTATCCCTCCCTCCTGGAACTCTAACCCAGATAAAATTTGATAAATCTCTTAACTTTCCCCATTTCTGGAAGGAACTTAAAAATCTATCTCCAAAAACAATCTAACAGTTCATGTTTTATTGGCAAAAGCTGATTAACCTACTTGAAACACTACAACATTATCTACCATTAATACTCCTCTATTACACTTGACACCTTGTAGCCTTTACCTTCCAAACATAGGTAAGCAATTGCATCTCTGCATTATTCATAGTCCACATTATTATTTACAATGTGCTATAGTTACCCAGTGTAAGCCTTCCTGACAATTACACAAAACTATTTCACAAAAGCTTCTAAGCTATTTTTTCTTGAATTAGATTTAGTTAGCCAGCAAAAGCCTTCCTAAAAATTACAAAACTGAGTAGTTAACAAAAGCTTCAAAACTAGTTTCTCTTGAATTAGATTTAGATGGCCAGTGAAAGCCTTCCTGTAGCTTGAGAGTAAGCACAAAGTAAGCACAGTAAGCACAAAGACATACTCGGAGGCTCTGATCAAAAATCTACCAAAACAGCAGAGGCCACCAAAGCAGACACCCAAACAACCACCACCTCAGAACACATCACCTGCAACACATAGACCTCACAGTCAGAGTGTCAAACAGTCACAGCCCTTAAGGCCAAACAAAATGCCAGACACACTAGTCATTGGTGACTCCATAGTCAGACACACTGACGTCCCGCTCACTAGACTGAGTAAGGAGAAGGTCACAGTAAGCTGCCTGTCGGGCGCTAGAATCCGCCACATAACGCAAGCACTCAGGTCTCTCAACAGCAGGTACAAATACGACTCAGTCATTGTCCACGCTGGTGTAAACGACCTGAGACCTCCTTGGACTACATGAAAAGAGACATCGAGGAGCTCTCTGATTATGTAGCCCAGGCAGGTATGACCCTGACCTTGAGCAGTATCCTACCTTCACCAAGAATGATGCCACAATACAGAGATAAGATGATCAGCTTTAACAATTGGCTTAAACACTGGTGTCATTCAAAGGGGATCCAGTGTCTGTCTGCCTGGGATGACATGCTGGACAAGCCACACTGCTTCACAAGGGACGGCTTGCACCTGTCACCCTGGGATTCCGGATATTGGCAAAGGCTCTTGCCACCCCATAGTGCCTTTTTTAGGCAAGGCTCAAATTCTAAACCTACCACCCTAGAACACAAAAAAGGAAAAAACTAAGGGTAATGCTGCTCAATGCCAGAAGTCTGAATCTCAAAATGCACACTCGAGGCCCTTCTCAGTATGGAGAACATCGATGTCTGTGCTGTGACAGAAACCTGGTTCAAGGCTCCTGAGAGCACCCCAGCACTATCAGGTTTTACCTCATATCATGCCCGCCCCAAAATCCGGACAATACCAAGAAAGGAGGGGGTGTATCCATATTCATCAAGGACTCCCACACCTCAAGACTGGTTGCAACGCACGATGCATCGGAGACCATCCAGGTGCAATTAACCATAGGCAAGACTGCTCTGCAAATTGTAGCATGTTACAGGCCACCCTCACAAACTCAGGAACCTCACATGGCCTTCCTGAAAACACTAGAGGGATAAATGTATCACCAAACACCATCATACTAGGTGACTTCAACTACCCTAATATAGACTGGGAACACTACTCAAGCCCAAACACCCTAGCCCAAAAGTTCCTGGAATTCATAAACTCAAATGCCATGGAACAACTAGTTACCATCCCCACAAGAGGAGATAACATACTTGACCTCATCATCACGAACATGGGAGCACAATGTTCAACACCGAAGTATACCCCTCACTGGTGAGATCAGATCACAAACTAATCTCGCTGGAGGTGCTCATCCCACCCCACCTGAAATAAAAAGACCACAGTAAAGAACTTCTCGAAAGCTGACTTCACACTTCTAAAGACTAGTGTGGTCTCCTTTAAGGCCCCCGAGCCGGCGGAAAACAGTACACATGCCGCTGAATCACTTACAAATGCCTTCTACCAGCACCTGCAGGACTGCATGGATAAGGCAATCCCAAGCAAAACAAAGACTCTCTGTACCAAAGGCAAGCGTCCAGTCTGGTGGACCCCAGCCATAAACAAACTCTACAACAAAAGGAGGAAGCTACTACAAGATAGAGCAAAATCCTTAAAAGGTAAGACACCCTTGATCACTATAAGTAAAAAACTAAGAGCTCTTATAAAATCATCCAAAGCAAATTTTGAGAGAAAAATAGCTAAAGACTCAAAAGACAATCATAAGGCCTTCTTTAGCTATGTTAGAAACCTGGGAGGAAACTCCCAGATATGCTCAGAACTAGTTCAAAATTATGCGAAGATTACTGATCCTATGGACATTGCCAACATACTGGCTGACAGGTTCAGTGCAAACTTCTCCCCAAAAGGAGAGATATCTATACCAAATGATTGCAGCCCCCAAACATCTCCAACGCCCAAGTGAGAACTGCTCTCTCCAAAGCAAAAAACACAGCATCCATGGGACCAGATGGTGTCCCCGGCTGTGTGCTCCACGAACTCAATGAGGAATTAAACCCACAGCTAGGACAGCTGTTTAATCAGAGCCTTACCTCTGGATACGCACCCAGGAGTGACGACTGCAACTGTGGTCCCACTTCACAAAGGCGGTGCCTCCACCGACCCTGGAAATTACCGCCCATTAGCTTGACAAGCCTTATCTGCAAAGCCATGGAGAGGATCATAATGGACCTCATAAATAAAGACATAGGGAATTTGCAGACTTTGGATCCAACCCAGTTTGGCTTTGTCAAAGGCAGATCATGCCTTTTAAACTTGGTTGACTTTTTCAAACAGTCACCAAAGCCATTGATGAGGGAAAGGCAGTCCATACAGCCTACCTCGATCTGGCGAAGGCCTTGATACAATACCCCACTCGGGTATCATTGAAAACTCATCAGCTTAAATATTAACCCATACATCACAAGATGGGTTGCAAACTGGCTGAGTGACAGAACCCACAGGGTCAGAGTTGCTGGCGCCATGTCAGACTCAAAGCCTGTCACAAGTGGTGTCCCACAGGGCTCAGTCCTAGGCCCACTCTTGTTTGGCATCTACTTCTCCAGTACAAGCAAACACAGGAGGGTTATGGCTGACAAAGTTTGCAGATGACTGCAAACTGGGCCATAGTAGAAAACACATCTGACACAGATATCCTTCAGAAGGGTCTCACAGAAACGGATAACTGGTGCCAGAGCCATGGCCTAAAGTTAAATGCCAAAATGCATAGTCATACCCTTCGGGAAAAACAAGGTTACCTAGCTACCAAATAGGTGGCAATCCACTGAGCACAGAAGAAGTTATCAGGGACCTGGGGACCCAGGTTGATAGTAGTCTGTCATTCGACACCCATGTAGCTAAAGTAGTTAGGAAGACCTTCTACATTGCCCACCTTATCATGAAGGGATTCTCATCTAGATCAAGGGAGGTCATTGTCTCCCTCTACTCATCACTCATCAGACCAATGATTGAGTACAATGCCCCATTCGGAATGTATCTGACCCGACACTTGCAGCAGCTGGAGAGGCCACAAAAGTTCCTCACCAAAAGGATAAAGGGTCTCACAAATCTGTCCTATGCTGCCCGACTGAAAGAACTCCAGCTCTATTCAGTAAACACGCGCCATCATTGCTCAGAGGTGACCTTTGCCTAACATACAAGGCCATGTCAAACCCAGATTTGATGAATATGCTTCACCTCAAAAAATCTAGATCCATCAGAGCCACAAGGGAGGGAGACTTAAACCTCGACACGGCTATTAATAGGACGTGCTGGAGGGATAGATTCATCACCCAAAGACTCCCTATGCTGTGGAACAAAATCCCGGTATATGTGAGGCAGAGCACCTCGCTGGCCTTGTTCAAGAGAAATCTTGACCAATGGATGGGAGATCGCAGATATACCCCAGGGATTACCTCAGTGTCACTGCTCGACAGAGGCACAGCAAAATAATGGGTATATTTCCCCATACTAAAGGGGTGGCGTAAGCCACAAAACTATGGGCTAGGCTTGTAAATGCCCTTGGGCAGATAGCCTAGTATGAACCTATGAACCTATGAACCTACAGTTAGCACAAATAAAAGTAAGTCATTAAAAAACAAATACTCTGTTTCCAGAAGCAATATGTCTTGTTGCGAATGTCTGGATACCAATCATGTTAGCAGGCAGTGTAATATTAGGATACACCAGTATTTGCTGTAAAATAACAACATGGGAAAAGAATCATTCAGTGCATTACTTATCGATACATCTCTCTCACAAGGAGACAGAGACCTTTCTCTGGAATTATGAAGTGCAGATATATACACAACCAATGCAAATATTTAACACTTTTAAATGTTATTGATTGTTCAAGTGCTATAAACATTTGCACATGCTGTATTGACTATTATTTATAAAACAGCAACATTTGAAGCAGGCATTACTTTATTTATTTGGCATTTGTTTACCAGGAAAGTCTGACTGGGTCATGATGAGGTACCTATTTTCAGCAGAGGCCCATGGACAACAGCTCCGGATACATAAGGTTAACAGAATGAAAAGCTATACAAACATAATAAAGTCAGATCATTCCAGCACAAATATGAAAACAACACATTAGTTTGTCATAATGAGAACTTAACAGACATAATAAAGTTATAACATTCAAGCACAAAATTTGAAAAACTACACATTAGTTTGCCAGAATAAAAACTTAGCAGCCATAATAATGTTATAGTGTTCAAGTACACGGAAAGCCTGATAGGAAGATGTAGCATTATTTACATAATAGATGATTAGCATAATGGTTATTAATATGCTAGAGGTCATGTGATATATGGTAACAGCTTATACTGGTGAAGGCATAGGATAATACGAGTAGAGAAGGATAGGGGGTGATAGAGGGGATAGTAGGACTAGATGTGAAAAAGGTATGAGTGTAACCTCAGGGGAGTATGTGTAGAGGAAGGGAGGGTAGGCCAAGTTAGTAGTGGGCATATAGACAGTAGAGGTAGAAAAAGGGATAAGAGTACCTCAGCCTGGACTGATACAGAAGCAAATCCTAGCTTTGTTGAAGTATTCTTTTATGGAGGTTTTGAAGGAGTGCAGGTTAGTAGCAAATTTAATAGTTAAAGTAAGAACATTCCATAGTTTTGTCACAGAGCAGAAGTAAAGGTTTAGGCCTCGGGTTTGTTAGGTTTATAAGTTGTTTGTCTTCAGATCTGAAATGTTTGTTTGGGATGTAAAAGTTGATTAATGGCTAAGAGCAGGACAAGCTAGTGGGTTGTGGATGATTTTATATACCATAGTAAGTTGTATGTATTGGAGGTGGACAGGGAGTTCAAGGCATTGTAGGAAATGTAGGGCTTTACAGTGATGAGTTAGAGGGGTTGCATTTATGGCAAATTTCGCAAGTTTGTTATAGCAGCTTTCTAGTTTTTTTCTTAGGGAGGTCTGTAAGTTAGTTAGAATCAGGGCCTCATATAACAGTTAAGGCAAGAGGTATGTTTTGGCCAAGGTAATTTTGGTAGCTGCTGTGAGGAAGTTTTTATTCTTGAATAGCATGCCTAGATTTTGGTGGGGTTTTTTTATACTGTTTTGTATGTATAGGTCAAACTTGAGTAATCATTGATTGTTACACCTAGTAGTTTGGTATGCTGAACCAGTTTGGCTTCAGTATTGTTAGCTGAAAAGAGCTTGAAGTTTGTTTTGTTGGAGTTAAGGGGTTTGTGGATGGAGCTTTGTTTTTTTTTTTTTTTTTGGTTCAGTAGGAGTTTAGCATTGGACAGCCATGTTTCTGTTGAAGAGAATGCTTGTTGTGATATGTGTCGTAGGTGAGTTAATGCTTCTGATACGCAGATGATAGTGGAGTCATCTGCCTATTGTGTTAGAGTGCCTTCACAGTAGGATGTATGTAAGTTATGATGAAGACATTAAACAGTAATGGGCCAAGGATGGATCCTTGAGTTACACCTGTGGGGTGATGTCATATGGGGAGATACACCCTGCCATTTTACTGCTTGATGCCAGTCAGCTAGTTAGCTAAAAAAACACTGAAGTGAGAAGGAAGATTGGCCAATGCTGGAAAGTTCTTTAAGGAGTTTGGGGTAAGATAGCATGTCAAATGCTTTTGACAATTCTAGAAATACTGCAGATACTAGTCTGCCAGTGTCACAGCCATTGTTGACAGAGTCCATGAAAGATAATAAGGCTGTTGAGGTACTGTGAGCAGGCCTAAAGCCACATTGAGTGTAGGAAAGTAGGTTATTGTGTGTAAGATGGTGGAAATGTTGTAGGTGCATACATTTTTCTAGAATCTTAGGGGGGGACAAGATTGCAATAGGATGAAAATTTGTGATGTCAGTGGAGCTGCCTCCCTTATGTAAAAGGGATAATGTGTGATCTTTTCCATAAGTTATAGACATGAGATACAGCTATGGATCTATTAATCAAGATGCTAACAGGGAATGCTATTGCCTCTGCAGCAAGCTTTAGGTATTCTGGTGGGAGAATGTCTGCTAAGGTTGGGCAAGTTTTAAGTTTTTGTAGTAATTTTGTAGTAGTTTATTTAAGATAAAGGGATGGACTGAAAAGTAAGCTGGGGATGGTTTGGTTTGGTTTGATGTTTGGTTATGAGTGAAGGGTTGGTTTTGTGTGTGTGTGTGTGTGTGTGTGTGTGTGTGTGTGTAATGCAAGGGGAATGTACTTTAAGTAGACATACTTTCTATACATGCAAAAAGTAAAATGGTCACTTATCTGTCCATATTACTTTTTTAAAGTCTCAATAACTGGTTGGAGTTTTGACTTCTCTTCCAGCACGAGACATATGAATGGAAAAGGAACCTGTAGAAGGAAAATAATTTAGACAAGTATAATGAACAGCATTTTATCTAGAGTCACATTATGAAGCAGTCTAGGTAGTATCAGGCACAGTCATACTACTATCACATGGCTTGTCATCACATGTTGTAGATTCAGAACGTCTGTCCTTGCCTTATATACTGGGTTGTGATAACTCTTTTGAGGAAATAGAAACCTTCTGACTATCTGAGGTCACAGTTATTCTTAGCTCAAACATCTGTGATTGACTCTCAGGAATACATCATTCAGGCTGATTCTCATCTGGAACTGCTTGAATATGCCTCTGATTGTGTCTAACTACTTTTCATCATGTATGACCTTGGTCGATCAGGTTTCCACACTGCAACACCAACTGTATCCCATTTTCTCTCCTTTCTAACCCGGCCTGCTTGGAGGACAGGTAATGGTTGTGTGGAAGAACCTTTGTCAAAGAATCTTTTGTAAGAAGATTTTGCTCTTTGGTCGTTTTATATTGTTGAGTCATATGGTTTGTTTTTTTTTTTGTCCCAAGTATGGATTCCAAAATTTACATTAGTCCTTATTCATCTCCCAGTCATTAGCTCTGATGGGCTTACTCCTTTAGCACTGTGTGGAGTTTCGCCATATAACATGAGAGCTCTTTGAAGATCAGGTTGTCTCAAGATCATTTTCACTGTTTAAACTACTGTCTCAGTGGCTTCATTTGATTGGTGATAATGACAGTTTGACATTATGTGTAAATCTATAGTCATCAGCAAATTGTTAAAATTGAGTGAACATGAACTGCACACCATTGTCTGTAACAAGTTCAAGAGGTATTCTTTATCTTGTAAACAAGGTTTTGAAGCTTGCTATTATTTGTTGTTAATCATACTTGACATAAATTAATATTTCTACTTCAGGGGAGTAACAGTCCACTACTATTGCGTAGCTTTTCCCACAAACTCAAACAAATCATCAGCTATCTTTTGCCAAGGACATTGTGGTAATTGTGTTAAAAGTACTGTCTGTCTTCTCCAAGATAGTTTATGGATAATACAGAACTGACCCTTCAGCAGAAGCTTTGCATTGTCCAAATTAATGTTAAGTCAGCACACTGACATTTTGTCTCATTCATGACCTTTTGTTAAACATTGACATCCTTTGCATGTCTTCTGCATGTTGCTATGAGCATACCACTATTCTGTCTTGTTACAGGAGTAAGAAATCATGTTCAGACAATTGTGCTATGATGGTGTAACTTATAAATGAGATGTTTTGTCTATGACTAGTAGTTGGGCCAGCCACCTCTCAGATGTATTTGATAACAGTCTATAACTCATGGTCATTTTTGGTAGTTTGTTTTGATGTTGCTGGACTCTTGGTTGTCCCTTATCATTCATCCATCTTCAACCCCCTTTTCCCATTTTGCACATGGGCTTTGGGTGTCACTTCAAGAGTGACAATCATCTCGAGCCAAAGTTTACACCGCTGGGTGGCTAGCCCATTTGTACTACTCATTCACACACACACTCTCACACCTAGGGCCAATTTAGCAATTTATAGTGTCCAACCACCTACTGCATGTCTTTGGAATGTGGGAGGAAATCAGTGTGACCACAGGGAGGACATGCAGACTCTGCACAGAAGGCACACCAGCCAAGAATCGAACCGAAGAACCTCTTGCTGTGAGGCAACAACACTAACCACTGTACCACTGCGGTTGCCCCAATAATACTCTATTGGTACTCTGTGGTGTGTCACTCATCATGTTGCCATAATACTCTGCTAATGGGCAACAACCTTTTTTTTCAGTATCTGACTGCATTTGCTCATGTATTGAATTTCTGGATAACGTATTAGCCACAATCAGCTGTTTCCAAGGCATATGGATTGCTTTAGTGCTAAACCGTCTCAGGCTCATGAGTAATCTTTGACATCTAGATCACAGGAATTTATCGTGGAACCAGTGGCCTGTGGTCGGTCTGTAGTTGGAAGCTTTCTGTCCCTAACATTTATCTGGAGAATCTCTCACATGCCCATGCAGTCAGAAGGCATGCAGTGAAAGACTTGGAATATAGCAGAACTTAAGGACTCACAGGAGAAACAAGCAAAGGGAATACAACAAAAAATATAAATCACATGCACTAGCTAATGCTCAGTTTAGCAAAACAGATAATTTGCTACTCAATGCTAGAAGTCTAAACCTCAAAATGCACTCTCTCAAGACACTCCTAAAAATGGAGAACATCGATATCTGTGCAGTAACTGAGACCTGGTTCAAGGCTCCAGAGAGCACCCCTGCAATACCAGGCTACAACTCTTACCACACTTTTCGGCCACCAAACCAGGACCGAAACACTAAAGGTGGAGGAGTGTCAATATTCACCAAGGATATTCACACCACCAGGCTAGTTGGCCAACACAATGTGTCTGAAATTCTCCAAGTGCAACTAACACTAGGTAAGACTGCAATCCAAATTGTAGCTTGCTACAGATCCCCCACCATACCCCAAGATTCTCACTACACCTTTCTAAACATACTGGAAAATATTAAGATAGAACCAAACACCCTAATACTGGGTGATTTTAACTACCCTGCCATTAACTGGGAAAACTACTCGTGTCCCAACACCTTTGAACGGTTCTTGGAATTCATAAATTCCAACGCCCTGGATCAACTAATCCATAGTCCCACCAGGGGCTCCAATATCCTAGACCTGGTCATTACCAACATGGGAAAGCAATGCTCCATACCTATGGTCACCCCCTCGTTAGTCAGGTCTGACCATAAGCTAATCACCCTCAACATCCACATCCCACCCCACCCCCAGTAAAGAAACCACCATAAAAACTTCTCCAAAGCCAACTTCATGCTACTCAAGTCAGAAGTGACAAACTTCATGACACCCATGCAGACGGGAACTGAAAGTTCAACTGCTGAATCCTACACTATGGCACTGTACGAGCACATCCACTCATGCATGAATCGTGCCATCCCAAATAGAGCCAAAATGCTCTCTTCCAAAAAAAGGAAGCCAATCTGGTGGTCCCCTGCCATAAACAAACTTTACAACAAAAGGAAGAAACTTTTGCAGAAAAGAGGAAAATCCCAGGATGCAAAAAACTCCCTTACTAGCCTCAGTAAGAAACTGAGATGCCTCATAAAATCCTCCAAAGCTAGTTACGAAAATAAAATTGCCAAAAATTCCAAAGACAACCACAAAGCATTCTAAAATTATGTCAAGAATCTAAATGGCAATGCTCAGATCTGCTCTGAGCTAAAACAGAATGGCATTAAATATACTGATCCGAAGGATATTGCCAATATCCTGGCAGAGCGATTCAGTGCCAACTTCACCCCACTCTCACCCCCTAAATGGTCCATCTCAATACCAGAAGATTGCCAAATTCCAGTAATAACGGCCACACAGGTACAAAATGCACTCTCTAAAGCCATTAATACAGCATCCATGGGACCAGATGACATCCTGGGCTGTGTACTACATGAACTACAATATGAACTGGCACCTCACCTAAGTGTCATGTTTAATCATAGCCTTACCTCAGGTTTCGTGCCCACTGAGTGGCGCAGAGCTACAGTTATCCCAATCCACAAGGGGGATCCACCTTGGATCCCGGAAACTACCGTCCCATCAGTCTGACAAGCCTTATCTGCAAGGCCATGGAGCGTATTATCATGGAACTTATAAACAAAGACATTGGCAACCTTCAAACACTGGACCCCACCCAGTCTGGGTTTGTGAAGGGCCGATCTTGTCTCCTGAACCTGATTGACTTCTTTGAATCAGTCTCCAGAGCCATGGACAAGGGTAAGGTGGTCCACATAGCCTATCTAGACCTTGCCAAGGCCTTTGACACCATCCCCCACTCTGGACTCATAGATAAACCTACTAAGTTGGGCATTAATCCCTATGTCACCCAATGGGTTGCTAAATGGCTTACTGATAGAACCCACACTGTAAAAGTAGCCGACTCCAAATCCAGCTCCAGACAAGTGACAAGTGGAGTACCTCAGGGTTCAGTCCTGGGGCTGCTCTTGTTTGGCATCTACTTCTCTGAAGTACAGGTCAACACTAAGGGACTCTGGCTAACAAAGTTTGCAGATGACTGCAAACTGGGAGCCATTATTGAATCCCCAAATGATGTGGATACTCTACAAAAGGGCCTTACAGAAACAGATGCTTGGTGCCAGAGCCATGGGCTCAAGCTCAATACCAAGAAATGTATAGTGATCCCCTTTGGGGAAAAACATGTATCCATGAATTACCATATAGGTGGCAGTACACTAAACACAGAAAGTGTGATAAGAGACTTAGGGACACAGGTGGACAGTGGTCTCACCTTCGATAACCACATCACCACAACAGTCAGGAAATCCTTCTATGTGGCACACCTCATCACGAAGGGCTTTTCATCCAGAAAAAAGGAGGTCATTGTCCCACTGTACTCATCCCTCATTAGACCCATTATAGAATACAACGCCCCATTTTGTATGTACCTCTCAAGACATCTGCAACAACTGGAAAGGCCTCAGAAATACCGCACTAAAAAAAATCACAGGCCTAAAGCAGATGCCCTACGCTGACCGCCTTAAAAAACTTCAGCTATACTATGTCGCATATCGTCTACTCAGAGGCGATCTCTGCTTAACATACAAGGCCATGTCAAACCCAGAGCTGTTGGACATGCTACACTTAAAGAAATCCCAATCCCTCAGAGCTACACGCTCCAGGGATCTAAACCTTGTCATCACAATAAACAAAACATGTTGGAGGGATAGGTTCCTGACCCAGAGACTCCCCACACTCTGGAATAGATTGCCCATACATGTCAAGCAGAGTGCCTCTTTGGACCTCTTCAAGAGGAACCTTGATGATTGGATGGGAGAAAGGAAATTCACCCCAGGAATCACGTCAGTCGCCCTGCTAGACAGGGGTCCAGGAAAGTAAATAATGTGGGAAGAAATAGCCAGGGAATTGTTATGGCTAGGCTTGTACAGGCCCTAGGGCTGATAGCCTAGTGCCAACCTATGAACCTATAAGATAAGAAAGTTAGACAGCAGCACAAAGAAGAATATCAGAAAAAGGCATATAATAGTTCTGTATGACACATTTTGGGGAACATTTTCAGACAAGAACACATATTCTGCTAAAATGTAATGTTTCTATGTAGAAAAATATAATAATTTTGCCATACGGTTTAAGAATAACCAATAATATCAATATTCTACCCAATACTGAAAACTGTAATAAAAGCACCTTAGATGACATTGTTTCTTCACTAACATCCACCACAAACCAGTAAATCATTATACTAAAATATTTTGTTATTAAACTTGCTATAATGAGCCCAACAAAATCAAAAAACCCTAGTATCAAGCTTTATGGATTAATGCAGTCCATCACCATTCCAGCCAGGATAAACCAGACAACAGGGAAAGAAAGTACATTAGACTGGCTACTAACAACTAGATCAAACCAAATCTCACATGTAGGTATACTTTCAGATACCATAAGTGACCACATCTTATCTCTGCTACTTGGAATATCATTAAAACATCCAGAAAAATAAACCATAACTGGGTTATTTTGTCTAAAAAAACTTGGAACAAATTCCCTTTCAAAAAACTAGCAGAGACACTTTTCTTAGTCCCCAGTGGTTCAAACGCTACCTCACACCTGGTGAGTGTTCACTGGAAAATACGTATTCATTTACCTATAAAAATACACAATGACCTATCCTAGGCCTACTTTTAGTTAACATATTTATAAATGAAATGCAAGCATCCATAGAAGACAGTAAAATTATTCAATACACAGATGAAAACTAACTCAAAAAACCTTTTCCCCACTGGAAAACTAGCTAAAGTCTCAGCTACTGCTAAATACAAAAAACTAGCACTCTTTGCCTTAAAAACAAAATAGGGAAACCATAATGGCATAAAAATGACTTCATAAAAGGACATCCCTAGAATAGGTAACCCAGACTATGTTTATAGGAGTCATCTTTGACCAACATATATAATTAATTTGGCACATCAATTAACACTGTTAAAAAGGCCAACAAAGGCTTGGATTATTATATAAAGCCAAACCACACCTTACCATTTTAAGTCATTTTCCTACAACTCAATCCTTTCTTCTGCCTAGTCTCTTCTATTGTCCTACAATCTTAATAAATATCCAACCAACCTACCTTAAAAACCTAAAACAGACAAATTTGACACAAATTTCCAAAACAAAACTCAACACTGCATTGCAATAAAGAAACTAGACTGGCTTGAACTACAAAATTCCCTAACTCTCAAAACTAAAAGTGGCTCCAACTTCCTGTATAAACCTCACTGATCTCTTACTTTAAAACACCCAGTTCAATATATCTATCTCCACATATCTGCACTATGAGATAGAAAGGTTATTGCTAGAGAGCAATGTTGGTGTCCGCAATTGATTAAAACACAGAACATATATGCAAAGTAACAGAACACATTGAACAAAGCTTCTTCTTGGGCAGGGTGGCAAGCTTTCTTTGCACCCCTCCATAGCCCAAGTTGACACTACTAACCATCTGATGTATATTATGCATGATGTACATAGGTGTGTGTGTGTGTGTGTGTGTGTGTGTGTGTGTGTGTGTGTGTGTGTGTGTGTGTGTGTGTGTGTGTGTGTGTGTGTGTGTGTGTGTGTGTGTGTGTGTGTGTGTGTGTGTGTGTGTGTGTGTGTGCATATATAAATCTATAAAGTGATATAGATATTAGATTATTAAGTATGGGTGGGTGTGTGTATATGGGTCCACTTCACATAACTGAAAGCTCAAAATGCTGCAATTCATTTGTCTGGGTCAACAATCCCGAATGTTCAAAATACTGAAAACTCATTTGACTGAATTTCAAAATACTGAAAACTGACAATGCTGAATTGCAATATTCAAAATGGCAGCGTGTACAGTACTATAAGGTAAGTAAAAGGTATATGCCCTTTTCCCCACTGTAGTGCGATCCTGGAGTTAGTAAATATAGTTTTGGGGGGGTTGGTTTTATATCATCTGGTGTCTGTTAATAAGGTAAGTAAGTAGTTTTTAATTTTGGAAAGAGTTAGTCGTTGGTGTTGTAAATGTGCATTTTTTTTCTTTTATAGTTTTCATTTGGTGAGATGAAATGTTGGTGATATTTGCGCAATTTATTTGGTATTGTGAACTTAGATTTTGTGAATGTTAATGTTATTTGTGATTAAATGTTTTGTATTCATGGATCTCTGCATTTATTGTTATGTTAAGCAATTCATAGGTGAAAGGAAACACACGTCATGTCTATGGCTTAACATTTTGTATTTTGCAATTCAGCATTGTAAGCTTTCAGTATTCTGAAATTCAGTCAAATGAGTTTTCAGTATTTTGAACATTCATGATTGTGGACTCAGTCAAATGAATTTCAGTATTTTGAGCTTTCAGTCATGTGAAGTGGACCCGGGTATATAAATACACACACACACACACACACACACACACACACAGACAATATATATATATATATATATATATATATATATATATATATATATATATATATATATATATCTAGACTTACAATCAAAATTTCGAAGGTTCGAGTGCAAACATTGTGCAGGTGAAAGGCAGTTTTCAAAGTTGCACAATGCTGAATGGGAAAAATATGACATCATAATAACAAACGTAAAGCTTTATTCGTTATTATCAGTTCGGCATTGTGAATGGAGATAGCGGTACAGTGAGGATTAGGGAACTTACCCTTTTCCTCACTCTAGTGCAATCTCAGAGTTGGTATATATAATTTGCAGTGGGTATGGGGGGTGCTTGCCCTCCTGCTAAAACATAAAAAGACATACAGGCTTTCGAAACCGGAAGCCTGGTATATCGAATGTCAAATGTCATGTTTATGACATTCAGCATTAATACTGGATTTTGTTTTCATTTTCAGGATTATGGTTCTTTGTTTTGATGGAAAAAATTGTTGCCTTTCAGATTTTGATAGTAAACTATATATATATATATATATATATATATATATATATATATATATATATATACACTTAAAATAGTCTAAATACTCAAAATCATCAACAGAAAAAAATGACACATAACAATGCATGTCTCAAGACATAACCTCAGAGCATGCAAGCAATAAAATGATGCTTTTGCAGAGGGTCTTGCCTCCACACACCCCCTGTTAATTATATGTTCTAACTCCTAGATTGCACAGTACTGGAGAAAAGGGCATAATCCACAGCCTTGGTAGTATAACGATCTTGCACAACTGTCGACCATCTGTTTTGTCAACTCAAGTGTATTTTGACAAAACAGATGTCAACTTTACAGAAAGTTGACTTAATTATGCCCTCCTATAAATAAATATATATATATATATATATATATATATATATATATATATATATATATATATGGGTCTACCTGAAAACACTGACATGCCAAAACACTGACAACGAGATAACTGACACCACAAAACTGAAAGTTCAAAAGCACGAAACTTCACATGCCCAACAAACCACAATCCCGACAATCAACAAAACAAAACAAATACCTTTTCTGAAAAACATACACACAAGCACACCAAAAACCTTACAAACCTATAGTAAACCTTACATACACAACTATCTATGCACTAACCTTAACCCAAACCCTAACCCTAAGGTCTGTCACTATCGTACACTCACCTAACCCGCGCCCTAACCCTAACTCACTTAAGCCACCCCTAACCCTAAAGTCTGTCACTATCGCATACTTACCTTACCCGCACCCTAACCCTAACTCACTTAACCCACCCCTAACCCTAAAGTCTGTCACTATCGCACACTTACCTTAACATGTCGGTGTTCTCAGCATTGGGCTTTTCAACTGTCGGTCATCTCCACTGTCGATCTTCCGGGCTCTGTGTTCTCGTCATCGTGTGTTTTGGTGTGTCGCTGCTTTCAGGTAGACCCATATATATATATATATATATATATATATATATATATATATATATATATATATATATATATATATATATATATATATATATGTGTGTGTGTGTGTGTGTGTGTGTGTGTATTTCTACCAAAATCTTGATGTTTACAAAAAAAATGTAGTTAACATCTTAAGTCAACATCGAATTCATGCATAGTAAGTAATTGAAAATGTTGAATCTGATGAACAAAGTCAGCAGATTCAACATTTTCACCAAATATCTAAAGTGAACTCCATATAGGAGCAAAGGTAAGTGTAACTCTTATACTGCAATTCATGTTTTTGCAGGGGGGCAAGCACCCCTGCACATCCCTCTAGGGGGCTGCGCACTCCATAACCCCTGCAAACTATATATTCCAACTCTGAGATTGCACTGCAGTGAGGAAAGGGATGCATTTCCCAGTCTGCACTGTACTATGATCTACAGTCATAACACTGAGTACGTATCAACGAAGACACAGTGGCATTTGCTGATATGTACTCTCACACAATTAATGTTCAGAAACATGGGAATCAGCCAACTGCCATTTGGCATTCCTGTGTTCGTCGAATCTACATTCTACATTTTGATAGTAATCCATACACACACCCACACACACACACACACACGCACACACACACACACACACACACACACACACACACACACACACACACATACACACACATACACACACACATACATACACACATATATATAGAAAGAGAGAGAGAGATAAATACAGAAAGATATAACTAGATAGGTAGATCAAGATATAAGGGTATATATAAAACCTTATCCAATCTTTCTTTTTAGATCTACAACTTATCTAAACATTCCTCCCCTACATTGAATTCATCGACAATTCACATCACTGCATACAATTTATTGCTTACCAAAAGAAAAAGAGCTAAAAGTACAAATCTACACATTAGTGTAATTAACTGCACACTAACACCTCATTAAATAACTACATTGACTAGTTGAAGCTCATGCAGGAATACTTGTAGGTGGAGGACTCAGTCCTCAAAGCCCAGTATACACAGATTCTGGCATATAACCGTGTGCCATGCCCTTTCATAGGGACCATGTAGGTATTCCAGATGGGGCTCTAACAGGAAAGTTAGGTGTCATAAGGTCCTATGTACCCAAATCTGCTTGTATCTTGCTTTCTCTATTTCTTCTGGCAATAAGTTACTTAAATCTGTTAATGAGGAGATAATCGAATGCTGAGTTTCTATATGCAGGAGTGTTGTATATATTGAAGTTGACCTTTATGTAGTGAGTAAACCCCTGCTGCTATGACTTCCTTGTGAATATTCCCTAATGATGTTAGATTAGTCTCTTTCATTTTCCTTACCTCAGTATGGACAGATGGAGATATTTTCAGCTGAAACATGCATAAAGACTTACTTGATTAAGTAAATGATGTTAACATTTCCTGTTGCACTACAAGATAGAAACAAAATGATCATGTTTAATTCATTGTCTAAGAATGTCCATTGTGTGGGAGGAGATATCTGACTCATCGGGCTCCTATTACCTAGCGAACGTTTAGGTTAGCGAATACCTAAACGTCAATCTGGTAATAGCAAAAGCAAAAAACTGTGACTGGCCGATTTAACGCAGGGAAAGAATTCCCTTGGCCGTTAAGTGGATTTTGCCCCTTTCTTTGCTGTACAGTGATCTCAGAGTAGGTGTATTTAGGTAGGGGGTGTGGGGGCACAGCCCCCACATCAAGGGGTATGGGTGGCAAAGCCCCCCACTTCATTTTGGTTTAATTTTTTTTTTTGCGGCCAAGAGAATTAATTTCCTACATTAAATCGGCCGTTCACTGTTTTAATTTTTCAATATTACCAGGTCGACGTTCGATCGGGTAATATAGACATAACTCATCAGCTTGCTCTGCTTCTGGGGGGCTGATTATAAAGTTTCTGACATTATAGCATATTTTTTAGATATACATAGATTCTAAATGATGTGACTAAGTAACCAGAGGTAATGATAACATTACTTAATACTATGAGTTTAAACATCAGGTCGGGTATCCATCAAGCTTTCTTTTACTTAGAAGATATTGAATTTTGCACAGCCACTGAGAGATATCATGTCTAGAATATGTATTTTACTTTCTACTTTTGTAGATCTGCTGTATTAAGTTGGAATGTTTCCATCTGCATCTGGGATAATGCCAGTGCAGGAACCAGAATATACAATTAGGGCTTGGATTGCTACCTATCATTACTTCACTGTGACACTCGCAGTGACGTTATATATTGATACCAGGCCTCATCCACTTAAACAGTGAGCATGAACATTTTTCAAATACACTTCAAGATTTACCAACTGAAGAAACATTACTCAAAAGGGAGACTTCAACTATTCCAAAACAGGATGGAACACTTACTACTCTAACTATGAATACGCCAAACTCTTAATTGACTTTGAGTACTGTTCATAAACAAAATATGCCATGTTGTTGGGTTGGTACACCAAACAGCAGTATATCAAAAACTAATATTTCAGAGGTACACAGTGCCGTTTTCTCCAGTGTGTAACCATAGTACTCTGGCTATACAGTACATGTGCAAATGACCCCTTCTCCAATTGTACACAATTCCCAAAGGCAGCATCATTCATATGAAGGTTGTACCAAAAGGTTAACCTAAAGGACTCCAGCTGCAAACAATCAGATGCTGATGTTTTTGGCAGTGCAGCGATCTTTTACTTGATGCTATATTTCTCGGCATATAGAACTGAACAACTTATCAGTGCTACAGTAAAAAAACGCCTCCTTTGCATGGTAGGAAAAACCCTACTGTTAACAAAGTTCCCTGAGGTGCAGTCAAACCTTTCCCTACCTTCACACAATGATGCTGCTATGCTACCACCAGTAGCAGTTTGCATGTCACCAGATCACTTCATTACCATAATACAGTAATGATCCAAGATTTGCCATCATGCCTTATAAATGGCAGATTTTTGCAGTTAGGCATGATAGTGAAACAGATAGTTAATAAGTATAAGTCTGATACGTATCTTATCAACAACGTGTTCCCTGCTGTACAGTGATACGCTTCAAGGCTTGAAGTGCAGTAGAACAATCAGAATGTTTGTAGCACTGACTCTGTACACCATTTACAACCACAGACATCCCTCTGTATGCTGGTGTTCAGTACCGTGATTCATGTCTATGAAAGACAGCACAGAATGCCAATATGCTAAGCACAGTGAACACAATACATGTGCATACCTGAGCAGTGTTTATGATTCCCAAGCACATCCACAAAACAGTCTAGAACAAATAATTAAAACCCATCTAAGGGTAGCAACATTCTCAACATAGTGCTAATAAGCCACAAGTATTTATGCTCCCTTTGTAACATTATTCCTTCCCTTATAAATCCTAACACTGTTATTTTCAAACTAAAAAATAAGTCAGTGCAAATGCAACCAAAACCTTTTTAGGTTTTGTATACTGGAACTACACTGTTATAAAGAAGATCCTTACCAAAGAATATACTTAATACAGTCATGCATGCTGTACAACTATTTTATGAAATGAAAAATCTGTATTCTGCCCTAAGGGCCTGGGTCATAGCTGAAAATGGTGTTTGGACCAGCTCATTCTCTGGTAAACAAACAGTAAATAAATAAATAAAATAAATGAATAAATGATGTTATAAATAACTATTACAACATCATTAATTAATATAGACAAAGATTTATACCAAACTAGAATATATATAGGGAAATTAAATAATAAACCTATAAAGTTGTTGTTCTTCTTTCGTCTTTAAGGGGTCGCCACAGTGGAACTCCGCTCCGCTAATGATTGGCAGTAGATTTTTATGGTGCCGAGGTGCCAGCCCGATGCCCAACCTTCAACAAAGGCACGCCCATTCACCCATGTCTTTCAAATGCCACTTGACCGCGGGGAGGACATGCAGACTCCACACAGAAGGCTCTCCAGCCGAGAATCGAACGGGAGAACCTCTTGCTGTGAGGTGACAACACTACCGCTGCACCACTGTGGCTTAATAAACTTATAAAGTAGGACTATAAAATCAACAAAGTGTAGAACAAAATGAAAATGTACCACCTCCCCTTCAAAAAAGAACCATAGTCATACAACAAGCCAATATGATACAAACTCCAGAAGATGGTGATGGAGAATGGCCAAATATGTAGAACTAACTAGCAAGACAAACCTAACACTGAAGGCAGAAGGCATCAGGTATGCTTTAACTGCATCAGGAAACTTAAATGAAAAAAAAAAATCAAGAGGGTAACATTCTAGCGGTTAACAGCACAGCATCCTGCATGATACAGGAAATTTGTAATATCCTGCCAAACAAATTTTCCGCCAATATCAAAATCTCTTGGGTCAAACAGGAACTGTATATAAAAATTAGGGAATAAAGTGTTTACCACCATGAGCATGTGTTCAGACAGCACTGGCAAAATCAAAAACACAGGCTCCACTTGTCCAAATAACATCCCAAGTAGCTTGTTACACAAAGTGAAAAACAGTTTATCTCCCATGCAGGAGATTATTGTTCAATTCAAAACTATCTGTTCCAATTTATTTGATGATTTAAATAAACATCTTAGATCCTTGTGTTCTAATATTTGGCATAGTAAATTATTCAAAGCCTATCAGAGTGCAGGTATTATTGTTCCACATGTAACTAATGCTGATGATGAGCTCACAAAACAATGGTCTAAGATTCAGCAGGAGGCCACTTTGGCCTTTGTTGGGGAATTATATAATTTTCATAACCGGAATTAGAAGAGATTGGTGTACTGGCAAACAAGTTAAAATCTTTTGATCAGGAGTCATTTTTTAAAAATAAACTGAATAAAGTTGCTTCTGATTTACAGAAGTATGATGCTGAGCTCAAATCTAGAAAGATTAAAAAGTTTTCCAGGGATTAGGAGGACTACAAGATTTCAATCTACTTCCAAACATGTTAGATTTTCTAATTTCCCCACATCTAATAAGAGAAAGAGACCTAGATCTATCTTAAGAAGACGCAGTGTTGATATTACCTCATCTTTTGAGGACAGTTCATCATGTACTGACAATGAATCCCTGGCAGCATCAGGGTCACCGACACCCAAGAGGGTCCCAGGTTCTGTCCCTTTAGGATAGGTCTTTTAGCACAAAAGAGCTAGACAATATTCAGGGGTTGTTGAACATGGCTCTGACGAAATAAATGCTTTTTTTCACACAAATGTCTTGAACCTGTCCAATTTTGAACTATCTCCTATACAAATCAACATTTTGAATAAAGGGCTGACATTTATACCCGGTTTTGTAGTGTCTGAGGATGTATTTGCTCAAGATGTTATCAGTTTTTGTAGGCTGTTGAATTTAAAATTGTTTTTTGGTGACTCTACTTCTGAGGTGGATCCGGATAAGTTTATATATCATAAGTCCAGTTTTTCACCACCTATGCACCCTTTGGTTTATCAATTCCAGAATAGCGTTCTCAAAGATCTACATTTTTCTACTTTTGACCTCCCCTTTAGACATAATAATATCACTGTTGTGGAGAAGGAAGCTATTCTGGAATTACAACACAACAAGAATATTGTTATCATTTCTGCAGACAAGGGTGGAGCTGTTGTGGTACTAAACTGGGTGGATTATGATAAAGAGGCTAAGAGACAACTTTTAGATGAAAGATATTATTCATGCATGCCTATGGATCCCACATTCAGATTTAATGAACAGATTGAACAATTTTTAATACATGCCAGGGATAGAGCCATCATTACTGATGACATTATGAATCAGCTCCTGGTGAAGGATCCTACCATTCAATATATTTACTTCCTACAAAAGACAGTTCATCCACCAGGGAGGCCTATTGTGTCTGGTAGGGATATATTACCTATCTCTGTTTCTGACCAAACACCTCAGGCCCTTGTTACCCTTAAACCGTTCTCAACTACAGGACACCACACATTTCCTGCAAATTGTTTCAGACACACAATTGGATCCCGAATGGCTGTTATGCACATTGGATGTAGTGCCCTTTATACCAATATACCCACACCAAGCAGGATTGGATGCATTAGCTTATTGGCTTGAGGTTTCCAACTTATATAGTTTGGACTTCAATTCCTTCTTGATGGATATGGTTATGCAGATCTCTTTATGGCTTATGTAGAGAATCATATTATTTATGATACAAAACCAACTTATTTGCCTTATATTGACATATGGAGGATGGTATGGACGGGGATGAATCTGGGTTGATGGATTTCATTTCAGATTTGAACAATAATGATTGGGGATTACATTTCACTGCACACCATAATATTGATACTATGGTTACAAACTGGGTACCATTTTAGATACCAGTCACCAGGTTCATAACATGCCCAGATCTTACTTGTATATAAAGCACTTAGATTCACTACTACATATGCCAGGAATTGAATATTCTTCAATGTGATCCAGATCTTATCAATATCATTCCAGATCAATGTCTCTTCTCATATAGAAAAGGGAAGAATTTAAATGCTTTCTTTAACCACTATAAACACAGTGACTCTAGGTCTAGTTTTTCCATCTAAACAACAATATCAGGGGAACCTTTACAAGGTTGTTTATTGATAAATCCAAACACTTTACAAGCAGGAACTGTTCAACTGTATTTTATTTCACCTTTTTCTAATTGCAGCAGTGATTTTTAAATGTTATCCTAGATGTTATAACATCAATATGATTTAATACATTTTATTCACTGTCACAATTCAAAACTAATACAGTGCTCCATTTTATCATTTGGCAGTTAACACCGAGGATTAAGGCTATAAATTTTAGCAAGATGCTTCATGGAGATCAGGGTTTGATTCCCTCCACCTTTATTTGTCTACTGTGTGCAGCTGTGCAAATCACTTACCCAGATAGTGCTCCAGGGTAATTGGGATATTGTACTGGGCTTCTCAGTAAACTTCTAGACCACTGTACCTTGTACCTACCTATAAACCTCAATCAATATTTCCTAACAAGCTGATAAAGATGGACTGTGTGCCAGAACTCTAACACTAAACACAAAAGGGGGGAATAACATCAAACCTTGATAAAAATAGGCCATTTGACTTTGTGTGTATTCTATGCAAAGTGAAAGAAACAATCATTAAAGAACAAGTTCAGAAAGGTCTGACACTGTGGTAAAGACAGCTCTAACTGTGATCCAGATGTCCCAAGATTGATTAGTGACTCAGAAAATTGGAAAAGCTGAGGAGGGCTAGGTGAAAGACGTACAGTTGCACATAAGCAGTTTCTCTAGGGGGGCAATGGCTGGGCCACATCCCCAAGAACAAGTCAGGGGGGAGACAGCCATGGGTGGATCTGCTCAAGCCAGTGAGGTCACCCTTGACGAAGCATGTCAGGCAGTGGGCACACCTCCACATCAGGGGCATAAGTGGTCCCACAGTGGTGACAAGAAGCCCACATCACCACCGGGGAGTAGGCTTAGGCCACATCCATAAAATTCCTTAATAACTGACAGGTTGATTGCACTCCCCCCTTACAGTGAGTGAATGAATGGGCTGGGATCAGCTCTCATTGTGTGAGGAAAGAGTAGGCCAATAGATTACAGGGAGCTGATGGTCAGTAGGCAGAGGGGTGTCAAAAAAGAACAATTAAAAAAAGAACAATTTCAGAAAGACAAAAATGTCAATAGTTTGCACTCACATGTATGCAGTAATCTTCATTAGTAGTCTTAGAAATGTCAGGGTGCACTATTAGTTTGAACAAACAGGTAACTTTTATTTGTAAGAAATCACAGCTCCACAGAAATAATGTTAACATTTCAGTATCTAACTCACAACTAACTCAACAAAGCAACATATGTATAGTCTTACAACGGAAACTTCATACATTAGTCTTAAAATGGCAAGGCTATATATGCATGAATAATATACACAAGCATTTTTGCAATTTTACTTACTTATCATCACATCTCCTCCACTTAACAGAAAAATATATTCTTCAAAATCTGAAAGTACAATGATACAAAGCTGATTCATCATACATTCGGCTGTCTGCACTGATCCTGCAAAAACATATGGTTAGACATACAAGCAATACAATTATTTATGAAATGTTAGTAAATGCATCATTAGCATGAATTTGCAAAGTCACCTAAGAGTCCATATGGCTTTGGCACAATTCCTGAAGCAGTTAGGCACACGGACGTGTCTACCACTCCTGATCACTCAAATACTAATTGAACTTGAACTGGAAACAGAATAAACTTAGAACCAGACTATTATAACAGACACTAGAACTTTTACAGTCACTAGACAAGACTGAGTCAACAGGAACAGAAGCAGGAACAGCCACACTCAAATCCATCAGATAGTGCATGGTCTACAAATATCTGAACTCAAACTTCTGCCCTTGGCTCAGATATTCAGTTGAGCTACATCTGTAGTTGGTACAGGTGCAGCTTTACTGGACATGGATCTTGCTATTCTCAGCTCACACTGGTTTGACTGGATAGTGGGAACACTGAGTTCAGGTTGACACTCATTAGGAACCAATTAGATTTGGCATCAGTTTTGTTTAAACAGGGTACCATCGCTTGTTTGCAAGAAAGGTAGTTGATGTGCAGAATGGCATTAGTCATAAAACTTTTTGTTTAAAGTTTTGTTTTTGGTCAATTTGGAATTTATTTAGGCTCAAGTGTTGATTATAACATTGACATGTGAGTTCGTATTTGTCTTCTGAGCATTATCTGTCAAGGACTTATTCCAGTGGCATTATGTGGAGTAGCACCATGAGAACAGTTTAAGGATCTGTAAGTATCTGTTTGTCACAGTATATTTTTAGTGGTATATGGATGAAATCATAGTTAGCAATAAATTTGTTAGAACTCACTTCACATAAACGGTACCATTGTCTGTAACCAGTTCAAAGGGTAAATCAGACCTTGAAAACATTGCTTTGAATATGGATATTATCTGTTGGCTAGTTGTAGTTGGTATGTAGATTATTTCTGTGCCACAAGAGTAAAAGTTTACAACAACAAGGTAGTTTTTACCTTCATACTCATACAAATCAGCAACTATCATTTTCCAAGGATCATGGGTAAAGGTGTTGGCATACACAGCTCTTGTCTCTCTGATGATCTATGTACAATGCAGAAATGGTATTTGGACACTAGGTTTACAGTGCTGTAGTTGATATTTGGTTATCATACTGACATTTTAGTTCTTTCAATGCATTTTTTGAGGCACTGATAGCAATTGTGCATTTGATATAGCACTTCTACTCTGCAAGGTAAGAATACTATGATTTTGTCTTTATATAACAATAAGCCATCATGTTCTGAACTGTGCTCTGACAACACACTGCTTATGCATAAGCTGAGTGTGGTTTGTGTCCAGTGATTTGGCCATCCATTATGTAGCTTTTAAATAACAGTTTGCAACTGTCTGACACTTAGGATAGCTTGCTTAAGCTTGTTTAGTGTTTCAGTAGCTACTGGTCTAGTCATCATTGTATCCTGCACATAAGTGGCAATGTCTTCTTTGGAATCAATTAATGGCTGCTCACATATAGGATTTCTGGATTACACATCTGCAACAACTAGTTGTTTTCCAGGCACATATATTTCGTTGGCATTGAAGCTTCTTAATCCCATTTACAGTCTTTGGCACCTTGATGGCACTTAGCCTAAGTCATATGAATTCATTAGTGGAACTAGCGGGTTCTGGTCAGTCTGGGGTTGGAAACTCTCAAGCCCTAATATGTATCTGGAGAATTTCTCACAGGCCCACAAACTTGTAAGTCACTTTTTCCTCAATTTGTGACTATCTCTGTTCAACATTGCATTTGGGAGTAATAGGGAACAGGATGTACGAAGTGTTTATCTATTTGACATAATGGCTGCATCTAGGCCATATCTACTAGCATCCATGCCCACTACTGTCAGTTTAGTGACATGACATGTTAGCACCAGAGTTACACATTTCCTTTACATTGCTAAATGCTTGGGCCTGAGCATGTCCCCACAACCAGAGTACAACTTTTTGTTAACAAATATTTTAAAGGGATAAGCAATGTTAAGATATCTGGTATAAACTTGCCTAAATAGTTCATCATTCCTAGGGTTTGTCTTAGCTCAGTTACACATGATGGATTGTGCCACTTGGCTGTTGCTCTTACCTTGTCTGTATCTAGTCTGTTTTCACTAGCACTTATGCTGTGACCAAAATACACCAGCTTTGTTTTACTAAGGCAGCATTTGTCTTGGTTTAGCTTTAAACCACAATTTTCAGTAGTTTGCATCACTGCCTGTAATCTTGAATCATGCATTTTCTTATTTGGACCAAAAAACAGGATGTCATCCATAACAGCAACACCTCCATCCAAACTACTGAGTAAATCAGTCATTTAATGCTGATAGATTTCAGGTGCTGAGGTTATATCAAATGACAAGACTTTTGAAATAGAACATTCCCATATGGGTAATGAAGGTTGTCAGTCTTTGAATCCTTAACATTGACAAGCCTTAGTGCTGTATCTTACAGTGTAGGTAGAATTAACTTTTTATGTGTAAATGCATTACTGAACTTTCAAAAATCAACACAAACACACTGGACCATTTTTCTTAACCACTGGGTGAGACCATAGAAGCACCTCTTGTATTTGGCCCTGTTACACTTTCAGTTATGCTAGAGTTACATTTGATTAAGTTCTACCTCTACTTTGGACAGCATAGGAAATGGCACCCTCCTGGGTATAGACAAAGCATATGAAACATCTTTTGGTTTTAGTGTAATCGTTACTGGTTCACAATCAAACAGGCCAACTTCACCAGACAAATCTACAAAATGTTTATTAAATTTGGCACTTTAGCTAATTTTACATGTCAAAGTTCCACTCAGCAGATTATTTATACAGAGACTCCCATCCAACATACAAACCCAAAACTCAAATGTGTCTCCCTTCCACTCAGGTATGGCTAGAAATCAAACAGTACACCTCAGCTTGCTGTAAGGTTATAGGTTCATAGGTAGGTACTAGGCTATCGGCCCAAGGGCCTAAGTAGGGGCCTAAGTTATGATTTTCAGTCCCTGCTTCATACAACTGTGGATGCTGTGAGAAACTTTCACATTTTGTACATGACATTGCATTAGCCCCAGTTTCAAACTTGGAATTTAAGTTTCAGGAATAGGAATCTTAACTTGCCAGTCTGTTTCAACATCAAAAACCGTGGAGACTGAACCCAGAAAGAACACTTTTTATGCATTATTTTTAGTTTCACTTTCAAAACTAAGCTCTTTAATTAGCTCTGTCTTGCAAATGACAGCAAATAGACCAGTATCTTACATTTTTACACTTTCTGCCATGTGCAGCACAATAAGAAACAAACACTGGAATGTTTTATAGAGATAAAACAAGCAAACCTTTCAAGTGACTCTCTTTGTCAATACTAATAGACATCAGCAAAAATCTTTAATGTAAATACCAATCACATGAATATATAAACCAATCAGAAAACAGCCAATAGATCAGATAATTAACAATCTCATTTTAAAATTGATTTAATACTAACTATATTATTTAAACTTGGATATTTATCTGCACAAAAATAATTAATCCATGTGCACTCTAAACATAAAGTAACATTGCGCACTCCTATATTTGGACTTAAGGTAACAATAACTCTAAAATTAAACTTATGAGTACTACCATTATCTATTATATGTTTAGCCAGAACATTTGTCTGAACTTCTCTACAAATGTCAGATATGTGTTCAAAAATTCATTCCTTTAACATTCTATTAGGTTTGCCTACATAAAACATATACATTGCTCACAAGTAACTAAATACACCAAGTTAAATGTTTTATATGTAGCAAAGCAGTTAAATAAAAAATATATATATATATATATATATATATATATATATATATATATATATACATATTAGTAACAGGATGCTTAAATAGATCACTCCTATTTTATAAGAGCAAACATCACAATCATAACAAGCTACTGTAGCTCTAGTAATGACTTTATATCTGAGTACTGAACAGATTTCCATATAACATAACTTTTTGCTTTAAGTTCTTTTCCTTTTTATAACTGTACCTTAGTACAAGACCTACAATACTCTTAATGTCAGGCAAAAAATATAAAAGTGATCAATTATTTTAATAATGTCTTTTATATATTTAGAACGTGTATTACACTTCACAGCATATTTAATAGACTATGAAGCAATGTCATATCTGTGAACTATATGATTATGTTGTGAAAAATAAGGTTTGGCCACAGTATCACGTTCATTTAGAACTGTAACTTTAATTATCTCAAGCACATCCTTATCATAGCCTTTATGTAAAAAATCCATAGACATCACATTTAACTCATTAATGCACTCTGTTTCTTTGGCATTTAATTTGCTTACTTTCATGAGTTGACTATGCACCACTGGATTTAAATATATATATATATATATATATATATATATATATATATATATATATATATACACATATATATATATATATATATATATATACACACATATAGATATATAGAGAGAGAGAGGATCCATACTGCTGTTATGTAAATACCTACATGCCTGTACTTCCTTTCTAAAAATCATAGTACCAAATTACCCTTGTTCACAATAAAACAAAAATCTCTATTATCTCTATATATAATTAATACACTCAGAAGAGGATATCATTTTAAGTAAAAAAATCAAAAGAAGTGTGTAAAAATAAAATAAAATTATTTAAACTATCTGGATTTCCTCCCCATATCATTAAAAATATAGTCCACAAAATGCTTATAAAAGTGAATGTTTCATTAAATATAAATTAATTTTCCCAAGTGGACAACAATATTTGCAACAGATGTACCCATTGCTACACCTTTTATCTGATGATAAAGTTTATCATTAAAAATAAACATATTATTTTTAGTATGAAATCTAATAAAATACAGTTACAGTCTCACTTTCTGTCATTTGACTATGTAGATGTAAATGCTCTCTTAATGGCTTGCAAGCCAAATCATTAGGGATCACAGTAAATAGAGAGTTCACATCAAGGACTAAGAAATAAAAACTTGCTTGGATGAGTCCCTTGATACCAACAATATAACTGAGTCCCTTGTATCTTTAATGAAACACTTAAAATAACATAAAAGTGTTTTTTTAGGACTGTTTTAATGTATTTTGAAAAGGGTTCTGTGATCCATCCAGAACTAGAAACAATTGGTCTCATAGGGGGTTGAGCAAAGATCTTAATTAGTTTTGGGTAAACTATAAATAAATGGAATGACAGGGTTTGGAACATGCATAAAAGTATAGTATCTAAAATTGCATCATCTACTTGCAAATCATATATATAGTTCTTAACCTTATGTGTTAATTGTTCAAAAATCTATTAACATTCTAAAATGTAAAAGTATCACATAAACTATTCATATTTCTATCATAATCTATCATATTCGTTAATACTATAGCACTATATCCACTTGTTTTATTACAAAATCATTATTCATGGATAACTGTTTCACAGCCAAAGATTCATTTTCAGGTCAAACTATATATTTTTACCTATAGCATTGTTAAATAACTCATACAGATGCTTCTCACACACATTCTGAAATGCATGCACAAGCAGATGGTTTATCTGAGTAAAGCAGCTCTTGCATTTAATATTAGAGCAAACCATAGAAGTAGAATTGTGAAAAAATATTCTCAAATTTACATTCCTCA
Source organism: Protopterus annectens (assembly GCF_019279795.1). NCBI lineage: Eukaryota > Metazoa > Chordata > Ceratodontiformes > Protopteridae > Protopterus > Protopterus annectens. Next base: position 532,737,043 of record NC_056749.1, on the reverse strand, counting down.
CAAACAGTCTTAATTCTGTCAGTGCTTCATTGATATCCCCAGATAGGATGATACAAATGCAACCCCCTTTTTAAGGGCATTCTCCATGTCTCTGGTTATATTAAAATCAGACAAATTAATAATCTCATTGAAGGTCTCTAGCTGTTGCTAATAAATGCAGCTCCTTGTGCATGACCCAGCATAAACATTCTGTTTTCCTCCTTGATTCTTGCTTCTGCACTGTGCTTCTTCCCATCCTATCTTAGACAGATCCCGGGTTCTTGTCTTAGAGAGATCCCGGGTTCTTGTCTTAGAGAGATCCCGGGTTCTTGTTGGTACTTTTTTAGGTAGTTGCAATATTACCGAGAATGGTTTGGATAAAAAACATTTGGGGGTGCCTTTCTTAGTAGAAGTGGAAGGAAGATTGTCAGGGTCTTCATCTCTTGCTTGTAAAGCATTTTCTTTAGCTAAAACTGATGAAGCTTGTTGAGGGGAGGAAGCTGATAAAATAGAGGAACCCAACTGGTGCGAACATATTCATTGCTGTAATTATTTTAAAAGTTTCTATTTGATACATGGAAGCCTCACCAGAGTACACTGCTCTGACTCATCAGATAATGTTCACATGGCATGCATAGTCTTACTCTCACTCTGTTTTTTGTTTTTTTTTTTGTGCTTTCATTTCATTTGACCAGAATTTTGCCTTTTTTAAGTGTGTCATTAACTTTGCTTTTTGCCTCACATACTCATGTGTTATGATTAAATTAGCATTTTGCCTGTTAACTAATCCTGCCTCTCTGGTCATTTATATTGCTTTTGCTTAAGTTAGATTAACATCAAGCTGTATCTTCTGAAATAATAAGACATCAACCAGTCCAATAACAATTCTGTCTCTTACCTGTTCATCTTCTATGATATTAAACCTACAATTTTCTGCCATTTCATACAGCAAAATTCTGTAGTATCATCGTAGTTGTTAAAATTCTTATCTTAGGTGAACAAACCAAGACTTTTTTTTTAGGTAAAAGGGTTTTTTATTGGTAAAACATTTGAGTCTGAGATTGCGTTTTCACTCAAGGAGGTGTGGCATGCTATGGCATGGTTTTGTATATAGTATTACATTTTATCAGTTTTCATTCCTCAACATGATCCCAGTTCTGACACCATGTCAGACTGTGTGCATATGGTTACCCATAATCTTTATTTATCTTTATCAGCCTTAGAAATGTAAGGATATACTACTGAATTGAAGAAACCTCATTCATCACAAAATAAAACAGCAAATGCCTAAAACATATCATAATGAAAAATAAATCATCAAATGGATGACAAACTAAATTAGTACCACTGTGCTGTCTAATAATGAAGACTTAAAAGGTTCTCTGCATGACAATTAAAGATATTTACTTACTGCTCCAGGGAGCCAACGTTTCTTCTGTATAGAACATGGATCTGCTAACATATTGAATATAGCTTTCATACCTGTGATCTGGTTCAGCTCAAGAAAGTGTAAAAATTTATGACAAGGAAGATTCAGTAATCAAAAAACTCATGACTATACCCAGAGGCATATTGACTATTAAAATATGACCTCTGCCTTGTGTTCAAGACAATGACAGACCCAGTTCTTTTCAAAAATTTGTGCTCATAAAACTGGGGAGGGGTCAAATATATGCTCAAGCAAAACAATTATACTGAGAAAAGGAGACAGGGTACACCTACAGAATCTCCCACACCTTTGGAATAAGCTACCTGTTTTATTAAACAAAAGTACCTCAACTACCATCTTCCGAAATACTCTCAATGCATATGTTTTATATATACCTCAGCATGATAATGCAGTGAAGGTCCTTGACTGCAGGATCAGAAGCTTGATATAATCATCTACGACCATGCCTATATTTTTATATAGGTCAGATAATTTCTTCTGATTATCTGCCTTTTTGCCAAAATAATTTCTAATTCCTGCAGCCAGTTTTGCTGGTGCCTCTCAATAAAAAAAATTTGCATATCTCCTGGCAGCTGATTCTGGTTGCATTGGCAATGGGTGTGAAATAGATGCTCCTTCAGCAATTTGCCCAAGATATTTCTGAATTACTGTTATCTTTAGAATTAGTCATACTAATTAACATGCCTTGACACTGTAAAGATAGCAAGACCTTACGTTCCTGGGAAAACAGTGGTTCTTGTCAAAGGGCAAAGCTATTATGTATGTTTTGCCTTTATGCAAATTAATGCCCTTTACTCAAGAGAGAGTAATATCCCAGTTAAAGGAATAAAACAAGAGTTTTCTGCCTAGCTTTCCTCAGAACTATTCCTTGAACATGAAGTTTCAGGTACCGTGGCATGTAATCAAATATGCCTGTCACGCCAGTGAGAGTGATCCTAAAATGCTACTATTGATCTGCAGGAAGAGCTACATATCACAGACGTAAGGATTTGCATGCCAATTCCAGTACTGCTGAAGCAGCAGTGATATGCAGATACTGAAATATGTCAGCTACAGGAAACCACATAATTTATCAGTCCTCAGTTACAAACATTTGAGGTAGCAAATCATTTACAAAGGAGTTGTACTATAGTCACTCATCTCAAAACATTAGATAAAGCACAACACACCTCAGCAAAACTTTGATCATTGCATCATCTTAAACTTCCTTCAGTTTTAACCCAGTCGCAGCAATGGATGGTTAAAGTGGTAGTATTTCAGAGCTTATGGGCAGGGAACACTATTTGAAAAGGAATATTGAAAGCTGAGAAAGTCGGGGCAAGGTAGTTGAAACTTTGATAGGGTAGTCACTTACCACAGTGCAAGAAACGTATCCCTTAAGTTTATTGTTAATGTTGCTTTTAATGGACTTGAATATCATTAAAACAGATAAGGGAAAAAGTTCAGACAGGAAAATAAAACAAGCCAGTCCAACAGACCGGTGACTGAATATTTTGCATATTTTTTCACAAGCAATTACAATGTAATAAACATTATAATATGTCAATCTAGTACATATGGCAGGAAGTTGAAGTTTGGTCATTTACACAGACAGTTTCTGAGTCATGCAAACACAGACATAAATAACACAAAAAAATAAAAGAAAACAATAGAGCATTGCATTTATTCTGCATAATAAAGGGTGGCTGTCAAGCAGTCAGAAAAAAATTAAGTTTACAAGAAAAGTAAACAAATGAAAAATGGTAAAATATAGATATCTACTGGTCACACTTATAGGAGACTGGACACACTAGGCATCAGGGTACAATGTACTCCTAATTGATATCAACAGGAGAGAGAACACTGTGAATTAGAAAGAAGAGCAGTGGGCAGAAATGGTAATGAATGTCAATAGATAAAAAGCACTAAGTTAGTCTGTGAATGAGCTTGGACTTTTAATTTCTTTTAATTTTATTCATTTGCTAACCTAGAAACAAAACTAGTCCTTCTTAGTCACTTGAAGGGCAAAGGTATCTATTGTATGGGGATACACGAGTATCACACCATGAATAAGTGAAACAGGGACAGCTGAGTTTGGTAAATTGACTTCTGTCTGTATAAATACACTATACACTAATTTCACTAAGATCATAGAACTATGTGGCTGTAGAAATTTACCCTTAAACCCAATGTTATGCAATCTCATACACTATATTTAAAGACAAGCAGGTGGTGGGATGCAGGGGTATTTTCTTAATGTAACACACGTTGTAGCATGTGCTGTTGATTTAAATGTTCCATGGATTCCAAATGCAGTCTTTGTTTGGCAGTGTAATTATTAGCTTTTGATCCAGTTTAGTGCAGCTAATTATTAAACATTTTTTTGAGAGGAAACTAAGGTACCCAGAGAAACACTATGCAGTCATGGAATGAGAGAGTATATGCTACCTCAATACAGGCAGTGACTAATGGTCAGAAGTGAACCTGGAATCTGAAGCTGAAAGTCAGAATTGTACCACTGAGCTGCCATACTGCCTACACTATGGATAACTGTTAAGGCTGGAAGAGAATAAACATCTAGTGATTGCTATACCACCTAGGGAGAACCCCCCCCCAACATGCCAGGTTCATAGCATATAGTCTTACATATCATATTTACAAATGAGGCCACCAAAATGCTTGAAAACCATTGCTACTGTTTATCTTTTTTGTTGCTCATATTATATGGTCAAACTTTTTTAAATTCACTTTAAATACTGCAGTGTACACTCCATAGTCTTTTAAGATATTGTCACAAGCTCATCTGTTTTTTTTTAATATCTAGTTTTAAGAGAAGAACACCAAAATCTGTATTTGTTATATGGAGTTGTAGTTGAAACTGAAGCTCAAAAGACCTGTGGATTAGACATCATATTGAAAAGTAACTCAACCCTTGGTTATTTATGAAACTGAAAACAGTGAAAAATTTTAGATGGCTCTTGCAATCAAGATTTTTATTTAATTTGCTCTTTTTGGTAAAATACTGTTCTTTAATTTTAACTAAATTATGTACTGAGTTAAATCAAAGCAAAAGGCTAAATTAGGCTACAACTAATCTCATTAAAGACTAAAGAAAATAATTGAGTCCCTGAAGATATACTTAGGTTCATAGGTTCATACTAGGCTATCTGCCCTGGGGAATTTATAAGCCTAGCCCGAGTGTGTTTGGCTTTCGCCACCCTTTGATTTGAGTTTGTTGTGCCCTTTTTAAGGTTTGTTTACTGTGCATCTGTCTAGTAGTGACACAGAAGTAATCCCCGGGGTAAACCTACGATCTCCCATCCACTCATCAAGATTCCTCTTGAAGAGAGTCAGTGAGGTGCTCTGCCTAACATGGACTGGGATTCTATTCCAGAGTGAAGGGAGCCTCTGGGTTATGAATCTGTCCCTCCAGCATGTTCTATTTATTTCTGTGCTGAGGTTCAAGTCCCTTGAGTGCGTGGTTCTAAGGGATTTAGATTTTCTGAGGTGGAGCATGTCCATTAATTCTGGGTTGGACATAGCTTTGTATGTCAGGCATAGATCGCCTCGTAGTAGGCGGTATGCAACTGAGTAGAGCTGGAGTTTTTTTAACCGGGCAGCATATGGGATCTGTTTGAGTCCCTTGATCCTCTTTGTGAGGTACTTTTGGGGTCTTTCTAGTTGCTGCAGGTGTCGGGTAAGGTACATCCCAAAAGGGGCATTGTATTCTATGATGGGCCTGATGATGGATGAATAAAGGGGCACTATTACCTTACTTGATCTAGATGTGAATCCTTTCGTGATAAGGTGGGCTATGTAGAAGGACTTTCTAATCACTTTGGCGATGTGGTTGTCAAAGGAAAGATTGCTATCAACTTGGGTCTCCAGGTCCCTAATTACTTCTTCCATACTTAATGGGTTGCCACCTATGTAGTAATTTGTGGGCACTTTGTTTTTGCCAAAGGGTATGACTATACACTTTTTGGCATTTAGCTTTAGGCCATGGCTCTGGCACCAATTATCCATCTCTGTGAGACCTTTTTAGAGGATGTTCATGTCAGCTGGAGAGTCAATTATGGCACCGAGTTTGCAGTCATCTGCGAACTTGGTCAGCCATAGTCCTCCCGTGTTGGTCTGTACCTCGAAAAAGTATATGTCGAACAAGAGAGGTTCCAGAACAGAGCCTTGTGGGACACCACTTGTAACCGGTTTCGAGTCTGACATGGCTCCGGCAATTCTGACTCTGTAGGTTCTGTCTTTGAGCCAGTTAGCAACCCATCTTGTGACATAGGGGTTTATATTTAAGCTGGATAGCTTATCTATGATGCCTGAGAGGGGTATTGTGTCAAATGCCTTTGCAAGGTCCAGATAGGTTATGTGGACTACCTTCCCTTCATCTATGGCCTTGGTGACTGTTTCGAAAAAGTCGACCAGGTTCAAGAGGCAGGATCTGCCCTTGACAAAGCCGAATTGGGTAGGATCTAGTGTCTGTAGGTCCCCAATGTCTTTGTTTATGAGTTCCATGATGATCCTCTCCATGGCCTTGCAGATAAGGCTAGTCAGGCTTATGGGGCGATAGTTACCAGGGTCCGTTGAGGCACCACCTTTGTGGAGTGGGACCACTGTTGCTGTACACCATTCTTTGGGTACATATCCTGTAGTGAGGCTGAGATTGTACAGCAGTTTTACATGAGGGTTTAGTTCTTCTTGGAGTTCATGTAGGACACAACCCGGGACTCCGTCTGGTCCCATTGAAGCAGTGTTTTTTGCTTTGGAGAGGGCGACTTTCACCTGATCATCTGAGATGTTAGGGAGGCTGCACTCTGCTGGGATAGATATTTGTTCTTTTGGGGGGGAAGTGGGGGAGAAGTTTGCACTGAACCTGTCTGCCAGGATGTTGGCAATGTCTGTGGGTTCAGTGTATTTTTTGTCATTTAGAATCAACTCTGAGCATATCTGGGAGTTGCATCCCAGGTTCCTAACATAGCTAAAGAAAGCCTTGTGATTGTCTTTAGTGTCCTGTGCAATTTTTCTCTCGAAGCTGGCCTTGGAAGATTTTATGAGGGAACGTACTTTTTTGCTAGTACTGATCAGAGATGCCTTCCCTTTTAGGGATTTTGCTCTATCATGTAGTAGCTTCCTCCTTCTGTTGTACAACT
>NC_056749.1:532310891-532404976 GCF_019279795.1 Protopterus annectens | reverse complement strand
TTCCCACTTGTTCAGCGGCATGCAATAAATCCTGCATTTAAGTTAGGAGGATCTGAATCTAGAAGCATCTTTTGTTTCAACTGAGACATCAAAAATTGCTGATATTTTAGCATGTGAAACTGGCAATTCAAGGCTCTCATTGCTAAAGTTGCAGACGTATATACCTTCTTTCCCCATCTGTCTAAACTCTGGAATCTGTCAGAGGGAACTGGATTTTTTGCTGATTTGGCCTTAATCCATTTGGGTCCCTGAGAAATAGTTTCAGGGTCAGCAACAAGGCTTTTGTACAGAAATTTGTGAGAGTCAGGGACTATCAGGTTTAACTGGGGCTGGGGGTAAGGAGTCAGGGTTCAAACTGGATTCAGTGTACACATCATCCACAATGTCTAGAACTGGCGGGATAGCAAGGGGTCTGTGTTGAGGCAATAAAAGAAAGTCTCTGAGCCTTTTCTCGGATTCTGAGTAATCCTGACCTTCCCAATGGAAATGCTCCCTCATGGTATGTAAGGTCTTCCCAAAGGAGTAATCCTCAGGTGGAGAGGCTGATGGAATTGATTCCTCAGCATCAGAATCCTCATAAGGGGGTAAAGAATATCCTAGGTCCGGGGAAGAGTCAGAGGAAATGGACACCTGGTTAGAAGATTAATAGTCTGCATCCTGTCTGGGCCTTTTATCAGGAGGGGGATGGGACCCCCTGATCAGGGTGATTAGATCCTCGGCCATTTTTAGCATTTGTTTCTTAGGCATGGAAGTCTGTCCTGGAGAGAGTTGTTGTTTCTTTGCTTTTAAGGGGGGCTTAGACTTAACAGAGGGTTTTTAATGGTTAACTGGGTAGGATCTGAAAACACCCCTCTGTAACTGTGGATTGCTCAGCTACTTTGATTCCCTCTGTAGGTTTAGGATCGGTAAGCTGAAGGCCTAGTGCGTCCGAAGGCCCAGCCAGCTCCACGTGGGAGTCGGATGCGGTCTGTGGAAGCAGTCATCAGGGGCTGCGTAGGCACCTTGCTGAAAACCGGAGAACCGGCGACCGGCCTAGAAGAGGCCTCATCAGTTTTGGGCCTCGGATGCCTGTCCTTGCGCTTTTTATGCGTTGCGGTCATTGGAATTTCCAATGAAATGGTGTAATTACATTTTTTACCAAAATAATGTCGGGCAAAATCAAACCGACGTTTAATAGTGCGCTTGTTAAACCTAGCACAAAAAAACAGTACAGTTTTGTACCTACCATAAATGTAGATGTTCAAGTGTACACCCCTGCTGCAGTCATCACACTTGGGTTATCCTGTCGTCAGGCGGTCCCCACAGTCGGCTGGAATTCCAAAGTCTTGGTCCAGCGTCGGTTGCTGTCGCTTCTTTCCTGACGTCAGTGTGCCAGGGGTATATATAATGCAACTGACGACATTTTGTTCAGTTTTTCTTGCCCCAAATGTCAGGAGCCCCCAAAAAGGTGGTCAGTTATTAGTACCAAATTGAGTAAACTTGCACAAACACAAAATCCCTTCAGCTATAAGCAAATACATCAGGAAGGTATTGAAGAGATTTAGCCAGTAGGTCAGAGGGGATGGAGGGAGGGTAACCTGGACTGCAGCAGGGTGTACACTCGAACATCTACATTTATGGTAGGTACAAAACTGTACTATGTTCATAGTGTTTCCCTGCTGCAGTCATCACACTTGTGTTGAATCCCAAAGCTAAGGATGGGTGGAGGTATCATAGAGGGTTAGAGGAGGCTAGAAGGCCCTGCAGAACTGCAGTGGCAAAGCCCGCCCTGGTCTTAAGAGTAAAGTGGTAAGTGATGGTGTTTGGTAAAGGTGTGTGCTGAACTCCAAGTTGCAGCTTCCAAAATCTCCTTGGTTGGAACTCCCCTGAGAAAGGCTGTAGAAGTAGCTGTTGCCCTGGTAGAGTGGGGCCTAATGGTAGCAGGAACTGGTTTTCCATGATGGGTGTAGCAAAAACGTATGCAATAACCTATCCATTTGGAAATGATTTGCTTTGATATAGCCTTCCCTTGAGAAGTTGTAGCATAGGATACAAAGAGCTGGTCAGATTTTCTAAAAGCCTTAGTTTTGTCCAAGTAGTAACGAAGTCACCTGTGAATGTCCAAGGAATGCAGGAGTCTCTCACCTTTGTTCTGTGGATTTGGGAAGAAGATGGGTAAGTGGATGGTTTGATTTAAAGCCACACTGGAAACCACCTTAGTCATAAAGGAAGGATTAGTTCGTAGAGAAACCCTGTCTTGATGAAAAATGAGGAAAGGTTCCACTGCCATTAGTGCCTGTAGCTCTGAGACTCTTCTAGCTGAAGTTATTGCTAGCAGCAGGGCAGTCTTCCATGATAGGAACTGAAGATCTGCAGAGAAAGCTGGTTCAAAGGGAGGTAGCATTAGTTTTTCCAGAACAAAATTGAAGTCCCATGTTGGTGTAGGTGCTCTCCTGGGGGGTCTAATGTTTTTTGCCCCTCCGAGGAAATGCCTTAGAAGTGGATGCGAAAATAAGGGTGGATCCGTGTTGTAGTGGGCCGAAATAGCTGAAGCATGGATTTTAATGGAGGAGAAAGAAAGTCCTTTGTGCAACATCTCAGTTAAATACTGTAGAATGTGAGGCATGTGAGGCTGAATTGTGTCTTGGCCTTTAGATTGGTTCCAGGCACAAAACCTTTTCCATTTGTCCGAATAAGCCTTCCTGGTGCTTGGCCTCCTAGCTTCCAGAATAACATCCATAACTGCTTGGGAAAGAGGAGCTGGCTGGATGCTTAGTTGATTTGCCATGCAGCCAGATTTAAGGTTTTGAGCTGGCTGTGAAGAATCTGATTTTGTTGTGTGAGTAAATGGGAAATTTGTGGTAATATCCATGGTGGGCTGTGGGCCATATTCCTCAATAGTGGGTACCAGTGCTGGCGTGGCCAGTCTGGGGCTATGAGAATCAGTCGAGGTCTCTCCTTTTTGACTTTCAGAAGTACCTTTGTGAGGAGAGGCAATGGAGGGAAGGCATATACTGTCAGGTTTTTCCAAATGAAAGAGTGCGTCCACTTTCCACGCTTGAGGTGCCCTTGTACAAAATTTTGTTAGTTGATAGTTTTGAGGGCTGGCAAACAAGTCTGTCTGGAAGGCCCCATTTTTGAGTTATCATTGTAAATACTTGTGGATCTAGTTTCCACTCGTGGGGATCCATGACGTTTCTGCTGAGTCGTCTGCCAATGTATTCTTCTGTCCTGGCAGGAATTGAGCTTGTAACTGAACTTGGTAAGCCAGAGCTGTGTTCCATAAGGTCATTGCTTGCCTGCACAGAGGGTACGAGTGGGTACCCCCTTGTTTGTTTATGTACCACCTTACTGTGGTGTTGTCCGTCTGTCAGTTGTCCTGTATGTAATAGATCCTTGAAGGCTGTCAGAGCTTTCTGTACAGCTAGCATCTCTTTGATTGATGTGCAGATTCCTTTGATCTGCAGTCCATACGCCTTGAATGCACTGTCCTGCCATGTGAGCCCCCCAGGTGTAATCTGATGCATCTGTTGTGATAGTTTGCCTGGCTGGGGGCAAGGTGAAAGGCTAACCCTTGTTGAGGTGACATGCCTGTGACCACCATAGAAACTCCTGTTGTAGGCAGGGAATGAGAGATCATTGTATCCAAGCTGTGGCTGTGTTGAGACCATACGCTTTTTAGGTACCACTGTAATTTCCTCATATGCAGCTTTGCAAATGGTATTAGTAGTACGCAAGATGCCATGAAGCCCAAGGCCTGCAGAATTTTTCTTGCAGTTAATTGGGCCTTTGTTGCCATTGTTTTGAAATATTGAGTCAGTTGTAGTTTGTCTGGTGTCAGATGAGCCTTCTTGGCCGTTGTATTCAAGCTGGCACCCAGGAATGTCATATTTGGTGAAGGTACTAGTTTTGACTTCTTTTCATTTACTGTGTACCCCAGGCGATTTAGTAGATGTATCACAAAAGCCAGATGATGTAATAGAATGTCCTTGCTTTCTGCTTGGATGAGGCAGTCGTCCAGGTATGGGTATATTTGAATTCCTCTGTCTGCAGTATGCAATTACTGGTGCCAGGCATTTTGTGAAGACTCTGGGTGCAGTAGATAAGCCAACGGGCAGTGCAGAGAATTGGTAATGGGTTGAACCTGCAATGAAACAGAGGTATCTTTTGCAACTTTGTCTGATAGGGACATGCAGGTATGACCCCTTGAGGTCCAACATTACTAGCCATGCTTCCTTGCCCAACATGGGAAGAAGCTGCTGTAGGGTTAGCATCTTGAATTTGGGTACTTGCAAGTAGGTGTTTAGAATTGAAAGGTCCAGAATTGGTCTCCCGGCATTGTCCTTTCTGGACACTAGAAAAAATCTTGAGTAAAATCCTTGACCTTGCTCTCGAGTAGGTACCAGTTGAATGGCTCTCATGTCCATGAGAGCTGTAATTTGTTTTTGTGCCTCTGCCCATTGATTTTGTGGCAGGTTTGGCATTCTTTTCATTGGCAAGGTGTGAAAATGGAATCTGTATCCTCGTAAAATTATGTCTAGGACCCATTTGTCCTTTGTGACAATGTGCCAGTTGTCTGAAAAAAGTGCAAGTTTTCCTCCCAAGGGGGCTGCCAAGAGAGTGTTGCTTGGCCAGATGAGGTGCAAGTGATTTAGTTTGCCTTCTGGTAGATTGGGACCCGTCTTCTCCTCCCTTCTGTGTTGTAGTGCCATTGGCGAGGTTTGTACTGGGCTTGTGGTTGTCCTCCGCCCCGTGGGCGTCTGTATTTACCCCTCTGTGGTCCGTCTGTAGCTGGAAAGGACCAATTTTTTGTTGGCCAATTTCTGCTGAAGCGAGGGGGCTGTACCTGTAGGAAATCTTTGACTGTCTGCATAGATTTTGCCTTATCCTCCATTTTCTTTAAGACGACTTCTGCTTTAACTCCAAAAAGAACATCCTGCTGTAAGGGAGCATCTAGAAGTTTTGCTTTAACATGATCAGGTAGAGTTTGTTCCTTTAACCAAGCATGCCTACGTATAACAGACCCAGTGACAGCTGCTCTGCAGGAGGCCTCCAAAGAATCAAACCCACATTGTAAGGTATGTTTGCCCACCTGTTCAGTGGCATGCAACAGATCCTGCATTTCTTTCAATTCAAATTGTTGAGGGAGACTGTTCATTTTTTGCTTTAACTGAGAGATTAGAAATTGCTGATACTTAAGCATGTGAAATTGGCAATTTAGTGCCCTCATAGCTAGAGTGGCTGAGGTGTAAACCTTTTCCCCCACCTGTCTAGTGCTCTGGAATCCCTCTCAGAAGGTACAGGATTTTTAGCCATAGAGGCCTTAGCCCCCTTGGGACCCCGGGAGATTGTCTCTGGGTCAGCAACAGGGCTTTTGTAAAGAAATTTGTGGGAATCAGGCACTCTAATATCTGTCAGGCTTAGCCGGAGCAGGAGGAAGAAAATCAGGGTTAAAACTGGATTCTAAGTAAACATCATCGACAATGTCTAAAACTGGTGGGATGGCAAGTGGTCCGTGTTGGGGAGTAAAAGAAACTCTGAGCCTTTTCTTCGAGTCAGAGTAGTCTTGACCTTCCCAGTGAAAATGCTCCCTCAGTGTGCAAAGTTTCCCCAAAGGAGTAGTCTTCAGGAGGAGAAGCTGAGGGAATGGAATCCTCAGCATGAGAATCTTCATAAGGGGAGAAAGAGTAATCTTGGTCCTCAGAGGAGTCTGAAGAAATGGACACTTGTTCAGACGATGCATAATCTTCCTTTTGTCAGGAGGGGGCTGGGTACCCCCGATTAAAGTGATCAAATCTTCAGCCATTTTGAGCATCTGTTTCTTAGGCATGGGGCCTTGAACAGGGGACTGAAGTGCAGTCTTTTTAGATTTAATAGGAGTCTTTGTCTTAGAAAACGATTTAATTGTGAGCGTCATCGGTCTGAAAACGCCTTCAGAAACAGATGGCATTTCTGCAGCACCGACATCTTTTTCAGCAATGTCGTCGGTAGGGCCTGCACTAAATGGCTGCGTCGGCCTGGTACATTCCGTCAAAAATTCTGAAGCGGACTCGGGTTCCAGATATGCGTTAGTCAGGGGCTGCGTCGGAGCCTCACTGAGGACCGGAGAACCAGAGACCGGGCCAGTCGAGGCCTCTGGCTTAGGCCTGGGCTGTCTGTCCTTATCCTTGCGTTTTTTGTGCACGCCAGTAGTCGGTTGCTCCGACGGCATGGTGTAGTTAAATTTCCTACTGAAGTAGTGTCGTGCGAAATCAAAGCGTCTTTTAATAGTATGCTTTTATTAAACCTAGCACAAAAACGACTAGTGACATCGTGGTCTGGGCCTAGGCAAGGTATGCAATAAGAATGAAAATCCTTATGAGGTATTTGCTTCCCACAAGAAATACAATTATTAACTTTTTCTGACATCGGTCTGAGGCAAGAAAAGTTTCCCCAACGGGGTACTTAGCTTTATAGAAGACTTCGGTCTGAAATTCGAATTCGAAAATCTCATTCGAAAATCTCAGTAGTCTGCCGACCGGCACTTGCGAACCGCTTCTGCTTCAGGCACCACGCGGCAAGAAAGACTAAAGAAAATGGCGTTGGTTGCATTATATATACTCCTGGCGCACTGACGTCAGGGAAGAAGCGACAGCAACCGTCGCTGGACCAAGACTTTGGAATTCCAGCCGACTGCGGGACCGCCTGACGACAGGATAACCCAAGTGTGATGACTGCAGCAGGGTAACACGATGAACATCGACAACCAGTGACTTTGTGGTCAGGGCCTAGGCATGGAATACAATAGGAGTGGAAATCCTTATGAGGTATTTGCTTCTCACAAGAAATACAGTTATTAACTTTTACGGACATCGGTCTGAGGCAAGAAAAAGTTTCCCCAACGGGGTACTTAGCTTTTGTAGAAGATTTCGGTTCTGGATTCGGATTGAAAATCTCAGGAGTCAGCCGACCGGCACTTGCAAACTGCTTCTGCTTCGGGCACCGGGCGGCAAGAAAGACTGAAGAAAATGGCGTTAGAAGCATCTTATATACCCCTGTCGCACTGACGTCAGGGAGGAGGTGACAGCAACAGATGCCGGACCAAGACTTTGGAACTCTGGCCGACTGCGGGACCATGATGGCAGGATAACCCAAGTGTAATGACTGCAGCAGTGTAACACGAACATTCCTGGCTTTCCCAGCGAAAATGCTCCCTAAGAGTATGCAAGGTTTCACAAAGAGAAATCCTTTGGAGGGGAAGCAGAGGGAATAGAGTCTTCTGCATCAGAATCCTCATAAGTAGATAAGGGTAAATCCTGGTCAGAGGAAAAGTACAGTTGTGTACACTTACCATAAATGTAGATGTTAGAGTGTATTCACTGTTACAGTCATTACATTTGGGTTATCCTGCTAGCAGGTTGCCCTCAGTCGGCCAGAATTCCAAAGTTTTGGGTCATGTGTCAGTTGCCGTCACCTCTTCCCTGACGTCAGGTCGTCAGGGGTATAAAAGATGCAGCCAACGCCATTTTATTCAGTCATTCTTGCCCCAGATGTCAGGTGTCCCCAAAAGGTTAGGCTAAAATTATGTAAATAAAAAGTACAGTTTTGTACCTACCATAAATATAGATGTCCGATAGACATGCAACTGCAGTCATAACATGTGGGTTGTCCTGCCTCAGGCAGCCCTCGTTCGGCCGGATTCCAAAGTCTGGGTCCGGCCGCTGATGTCACATTTCTCTCCGACGTCAGAGTGGCTGGAGTATATAAGCATCAGCCGACGCCATTTTCTTCAGTGTTTCTTGCCCCAGATGCCAGGTGCCCTCCAAGGAAGGCTGTAATCAAATTGGAAGACAAAAACAGGATTCCAAACAAATAAATGAGCAATAAAACAAATACACCATAACAGATATCCCCAGCTAAGAGCAACAGGGATAGGAGTGGACCCTAGGCATAGAGGGGTATGGAGGGAGGGAAAATCCGACTGCAGTTGCATGTCTATCGGACATCTACATTTATGGTAGGTACAAAACTGTACTATGTCCTTCAAGAATGCAACTGCAGTCATAACATGTGGGTAGAATACCATAGCTTAGCTGGGGGAGGAGGTATGCTCTAGGAAAGAGATGGTGTGGCAATCAAACCCTGCAGGACTGCCAAAGCAAAGCCTGCTCTGGATCTGGAATATAGAGGGAGATTGTAGTGTTTGGAGAATGTATGCACGGAGCTCGCTCCATGTAGCAGCTTCTAGAATGTCCTTGGTAGGCACCCCTCTTTAAAAATGCTGTAGAGGTGGCTGTAGCTCTGGTGGAATGTGGTCTGACATTGGCTGGAACAGTCTTTCCATGAAAGGAATAACAGAATCTGATGCAATGTCCAATCCATTTAGAAATAGTCTGTTTTGAAATTGCTTTTCCTTGGACTGCAGGGGCGTAAGCTACAAAAAGTTGTTCAGACTTCCTACTGGCCTTGGTTCTGTCCAAGTAGTATCGAAGTTGTCTGTGAATGTCCAAGGTATGCAAAAGTCTTTCCCCCTTATTCTCAGGATTGGGGAAGAAAGCAGGCAGATGAATGGCTTGATTTAGAGAAACCCTAGATACCACCTTTGGCATAAAAGTAGGGTTGGTCCTTAATGAAACCCGGTCTCTGTGGAAAATAATAAAGGGTGGTATTGCCATTGGGGCCTGTAGCTCCGAAACCCTTCTTGCTGAGGTAATTGCCAACAGGAAAGCTGTCTTCCATGAGAGAAATTGCAAGTCAACTGAAGCTGCTGGCTCAAAAGGAGGTAGAGTCAGTTTTTCTAAGACAAAATTGAGGTCCCAGGCTGGCACTGGGGCCTTTCGTGGTGGCTTAATGTTCTTGATTCCCCTGAGGAATTGTCTTAGTAAGGGGTGAGAGAAAAAGTACAGTTTTGTACCTACCATAAATGTAGATGTCCGAGAGGTATGCATCTGCAGTCCTAACAAATGGGTTGTCCTGGCCTCAGGCAGCCCTTCGGTCGGCCGGATTCCAAAGTCTGGGTCTGGCCTCGGCTGATGTCGCACTTCACCCGACGTCATAGCTGCAGTTCAGCGGGTATAAAGGCATCAGCCGACGCCATTTTCCTCAGTGTTTCTTGCCCCAGATGCCAGGAGCCCTCTAGGAAGGCTAAATTTGGATAAATGCAAATGTTTCCAAACAATAGAGAGCAAATAGAAATAAAAAAGTATATACATATATACAAACAAATACACCATAATAGATTCCCCCAGCTAGCTACAAGATGGGCAAATACCCTAGGAGTACCACAGAGGGGAAGGAGGGTGGGTAATCCTGACTGCAGATGCATACCTCTCGGACATCTACATTTATGGTAGGTACAAAACTGTACTATGTCCTTCAAGGATGCATCTGCAGTCCTAACAATTGGGTAGAATACCATAGCCAAACTGGGGGAGGTGGTAATAATTAGATTATGGTGTAGTTAAGATCCCTTGCAAAACAGCAGTGGCAAAACCTGCTCGGGATCTGGAGTATAAGGGTAGATTATAATGCTTGGCAAATGTATGCACGGAGCTCCAAGTAGCAGCCTCTAAAATGTCTTTGGTAGCCACTCCTCGTAAAAAAGCTGTAGTAGTGGCTGTTGCCCTTGTGGAGTGAGGTCTGATGTTTTCTGGAGTTGTCTTTCCATGGTAAGAGTAACAAAATCTAATGCAATTTCCTATCCACTTTGAGATTGTCTGTTTTGAAATTGCTTTTCCTTCCATTCCTGTTGCATATGCTACCAGAAGCTGGTCAGTTTTTCTATTGCTCTTGGTTCTGTCCAGGTAGTAGCAATTGCCTATGTACATCCAAGGTATGTAATAATCTTTCTCCCCTGTTCTGTGGGTTGGGAAAGAATGTAGGTAGGTGGATAGCTTGGTTTAGAGATACCCTGGAGACCACCTTTGGCATAAAAGTAGGATTAGTTCTCATGGACACTATCTTGATGGAAGATAAGGAAGGGCTGTACTGCCATTAATGCCTGTAATTCAGAAACCCTTCTTGCTGAAGTGATTGCAAGCAGGAAAGAAGTTTTCCATGATAAGTACTGTAATTCTGCTGTTGCTGCTGGTTCAAAAGGAGGGAGTGTCAACTTTTCCAGCACAAAGTTCAAGTCCCAAGCGGGCAATGGTGGCTTCCTTGGTGGCTTTACATTTTTAATTCCTCTCAGAAACTGCCTGAGTAGAGGATGAGAGAAGACTGGAGGGTCCATGTTGTATTCTGCTGAAATAGCTGATGCATGGATCTTGATGGAAGAGTAGGACAGGCCATTGTGGAAAAGTTCTGCCAAGTATTCCAGGATGTTAGCTATGTTTACCAGTGACACATCTTCTCCTTTAGCTGCACTCCAAATGACGTATCTTTTCCATTTTGCTGAATAAGTTTTCCTTGTTGAGGGTCTGCGAGCCTCCAAGATAATGTCTTTAACCCTTTGAGATAAATCTGGATTACTTTGTCTTATGCAATGTTCCAGGCAGCTAGCTGCAACGTTTTTAAGTTTGGATGCAGGGTTTTGAAGTTGTTCTGTGTTAGCAGTAAGGGAACTAGGGGCAGAGGCCATATTTGTTCCCGAGACATACTCCTCAGTAATGGGTACCAATGCTGCCTCGGCCAGTCTGGAGCTATCAGGATGATCCTTGGGCGGTCTTCTTTGATCTTCAATAGCACCTTGTGCATCAAAGGAAGAGGTGGGAATGCATATGCTGTCAGGTTTTCCCAACTGAAAGATAGGGAGTCCACCTTCCAAGCAAGTGGGTGGTATGTCCTTGTGCAGAATTTTTTCAATTGGTGGTTGTGTGGGGATGCAAATAAGTCTATTTCTGGTAGTTCCCATTTCCTTGTAATGGATTTGAAGATGTCTGGATGCATCATCAATTCATGGGCATCTGTGGTAGTTCTGCTTAGGATGTCTGCTAGTATATTTTCTTTTCCTGGTACAAATATTGCCTGGAGCTGGATGTTGAAGTTCAGGGCCACATTCCAGAGGTCCATTGCCATCCGGCATAGAGGGTATGAATGCGTGCCTCCCTGTTTGTTGATGTACCACATAACTGTGGTGTTGTCCGTCCTTATCAGCAATTGACCCTGTTGAAGAAACGGTCTGAATGTCAGAATTGCCAGTTTTACTGCCAGCATCTCCTTTTGATTTATGTGTAGGTTCAGCTGGTCTTGATCCCATAAACCTTGTATGCACTTGTCCAGCATGTGTGCACCCCAACCGAGGTCTGAGGCGTCCGTGGTGATAGTCTGGCTTGGTTGAGGGCTGTGGAAGGGCAGTCCTTTGTTCAATTGACAGGCCTGAGCCCACCATTGGAATTCTTGCTTCAGGCATGGAATTATTGGAATTTGGGTTTCTAGGCTGTGCTTGTGCTGAGACCATAAATTCCTTAGGTACCATTGCAACTTCCTCATATGTAGTCTGGCATGTGGAATCAATATTATGCAGGATGCCATGTAACCCAGGGCTTGCAGGACTTTCCTTGCTGTTAGCTGGTTCTGCGTTGTTAATGCCATGAAATAGAGAGGAAGGTGCTTCTGCTTTTCTGCTGTGAGGGATGCCATTTGATTTGATGTGTCCAGTTCTGCACCCAAGAAAGTTATCCTCTGGGATGGTATCAGCCTGCCTTGACTTTTTTATATTGACTGTGTATCCCAGGGCTTGTAGCAGATGAATGACCTTTGTCAAATCTTTTGCTAATTTGTTTTTGTTGTCCGCTTGTAACAGGCAGTCGTCCAGGTAAGGGTAAATTTGAATTCCCTGAAGCCTGCAATGAGCAATTACTGATGCCAGGCATTTCGTGAATACTCTGGGCGCAGTAGATAAGCCAAAGGGCAATGCTGAGAATTGATAATGCTCTGATCCTGCAAGAAATCTGAGGTATCTTCTGCAATTTGGTCGTATGGGGACGTGCAGGTATGCCTCCTTGAGATCTAGAGTTACCAGCCAAGACTCCTTGCCCAGCATGGGAAGAAGCTGCTGTAGGGTCAGCATCTTGAATTTTGGAACAATGAGATATGTGCTCAGAGCGGACAGGTCTAGAATAGGTCTCCACTGATTTTCTTTTCTTGGCACCAGGAAAAGTCTGGAGTAAAATCCTTGCCCTTGTTCCATAGGCGGTACCTTTTCTATAGCTCTCATCCTTATTAAGTTGTCTATTTGTTCTAGAGCTTTTGTCTTTTGATTTGGAGGTAGGTTTGGCATTCCTCTCTTCCTTGGTAGAGTATGGAAGTGAAACCTGTAACCTTTGTCTATTGTCTGTAAAATCCATTTGTCTCCTGTGATGTAATGCCAGTTTACTGAAAATAAGGCTAGCTTTCCGCCTAAGGGTGCATCTAGTTGTTCCCTGGTAGGCGGTCTCAGAGCCAAAGTCACTGTGATTGTCCTGTGGAAGTGGTAGTGGCTGGATCTGTGGCAGTGCTTCGCTGGTTGTTAGTGGCAGTGCTTCGCTGGTTGTTAGGCTGCCACTGACGTCCCCTGTAGGCACCTCTGGATTGACCCCTGCCTCTTGGGCGCCTATTCCTGCCTCTCTGTGCTCTGGTGGTGTCTGGAAAGGACCAATTCTTGGAAGGCCAGTTCCTACTAAACCTTGGAGGCTGGACCTGTAAGAAATCCTTGACTGTCTGGACAGATTTTGCTTTCTCTTCCACCTTCTTCAGCACCTGCTGTGCAGGTGAGCCAAACAAATTATGCTTATCCATGGGAGCATCCAGGAGCTTTGATTTTACATGGTCTGGTAAGGACTGCTCTTTTAACCATGCATGCCTTCTGATCACTGTACCAGTCATAGCTGATCTAAAGGAAGCCTCCAGTGCATCATAGCCGCATTTTAAGGAATGATTACTGACCTGCTGTATGTTATGTACCATTTCCTGAAGATACTTTTTGTCTAATGGTTCAGGCGAGGACAGTTTTTTTAGTTAACTGGTCTAACAAATTCCTGAATCATGAGGAATTGACAGTTTAAGGCCCTAGCCGAAAGAGTAGCAGAAGTATAAACTTTTTTACCCCATCTCTCTAAGGCCCTAGATTCCCTTTCTGAGGGGAGGGGGTTTTTGGCAGAAGTAGCTGCTACAGCCTTGGGTCCCTGTGAAATAGTTTCAGGATCTGCAAAAGGAGCCTTATACAAATGATAATGTGTGTCCAGGACCCTGTAGTACCTGTCGGGCTTGGCAGGGGCCGGAGGAAGTGAATCAGGGGCAGTACAAGCATCACTGAATGCATCATCCACAACAGTAAGTACTGGAGGAATGGCTAAAGGCCTATGCTGTGGTAAATGCAAAAAAGTCCTAAGCCTTTTCCTAGAGTCTGAAAAATCCTGGCCCTGCCATTGAAATTGTTCCCTCATAGCATGCAAGGTTTCCCCAAAAGAAAATTCCTCAGGCGGAGAGGCAGAAGGAATGGAGTCTTCTGCATCAGAGTCCTCATAAGGAGAATAAGGGCCTTCTGGAGGGTTTGTATTTTATGAATCATCAGAAGAGTAATCTGAAGAAACTGGCTCAGGGGGCTCTGCTCTAGGCCTCTTCTCTGGAGGTGGGTGAGAGGCCCTGTCAGGGTGAGGTTGGGATCCCCTGATCAAAGAAATGAGATCCTCTGCTAGACTAAGCATTTGAGTAGTAGAGCTAGGCCTGTGACAGGGGGTCTTAATAGGCACAGTCTTGGTTGATTTTGCTGCTTTAGCCCTGGCAAAAGCCTTAATCGACATGGATGGTGCAGGAGTGGATATATCTAAAGGGATAGTATTAGATAAATCCTGTGAACCTGTAAGAGCAGGTGGAATTTCAGTAGCAGATTCAGCCATGCTGGATGAAGCCTCGGTGGGAGGCAAGCTTTCGGCCGAAGGAAGAACAGAGGGCTCGGTTTCAGCCGAAACCGAGACACTTGCGGTTGACTTAACCGCGGTTTCAGCCGAAACCGCGGACCGCGAGTGTCGGTCCTTTTCCTTGCGCTTTTTAGCTAAATGTGAAGTCGGAGTTTCCGACGGCATGTTGTAAGCAAAAGCGGAGCCGAAAAACACCTCAGTAAATTCCGACCGACGTCTAAGTGTTCGTCGGTTGAAAGAAGCACGGGCTAGACAGGCTGCTACGTCGTGGTCTGGGCCTAAACAAGGTAGGCAGTAAGAGTGGAAATCTTTATGAGGTATTTGTTTCCCACAAGTTAAACAGTTATTCACTTTTTCTGACATCGGCTGAGGCAAGAAAGGGTCTCCACGGGGTACTTAGCTTTTTAGAAGTCTTCGGTAGTAGCAATCTCTGGTTCTGACCGAACGGCACTTGCGAACAGCTTCTGCTTCGGGCGCCACGCGGCAAGAAAGACTGAGGAAAATGGCGTCGGCTGATGCCTTTATACCCGCTGAACTGCAGCTATGACGTCGGGTGAAGTGCAACATCAGCCGAGGCCAGACCCAGACTTTGGAATCCGGCCGACCGAAGGGCTGCCTGAGGCCAGGACAACCCATTTGTTAGGACTGCAGATGCATCCTTGAAGGACATCAGGAGGATCAGTGTTGTATCTAGCTGAAATAGCAGATGCATGTATCTTTATGGAAGAATATGAGAGGCCGTTCTTTAACATATCTGCCAAATATTCCAAGATAAGTGGGATGTTCAGCAATGATGCATCATGTCCCTTGCTGGCATTCCAATTGCTGAATCTTTTCCACTTTGCTAAGTAAACCTTTCTGGTGGATGGTCTTCGAGCCTCTGTTAGTATCCGCTGAACTTCCTTGGAGAGAGATAAGCTGAAGTTATTTATGGGATCTCCCAGGCTGTTAGCTGCAGTGTCTGAAGGCTTGGATGCAGTGTTTCGAAATTGTGTTGAGTCAAAAGTAGAGGCCACTGAGGGAGGGCCCACCTCCTGGTGTGACATATGCTCCGTAGTAGTGGGTACCAGTGTTGTCTTGGCCAATCCGTAGCTATTATGATTCCCTTGGGCTTCTCTGCTTTGATCTTTAGTAATACTGAGGTCATCAGTGGCAGAGGTGGGAATGCATAGATTGCTAGGGAGTTCCAGTTGAATGAGAGGGCATCTATTTTCCAAGCTTTTGGATGGTATGTCCTTGTGCAAAATTTTGGTAGAAGATGGTTGAGGTGAGAGGCAAATAGGTCCACTTCTGGCTTGCCCCATGTCGAAGTGAGTTGTCTGAAGGCCTTCGGATGTAACCTCCACTCGTGTGGATCTGTGAAATTCCTGCTTAGGCTGTCTGCCAACACATTGTCTTTTCCTGGAACAAACTGGGATTGTAACTGGATGTTTAGGCTCAGTGATTTCTCCCAAAGCTGCATTGTCAGTCTGCAAAGGGGTAAGAGGGTGCCCCTGCTTGTTTATGTACCACATCACAGTGGTGTTGTCTGTCCGTATCATTAAATGGCCTTGCTGGAGTTGGTGTTGAAAAGCCTCGATGGCATGCATTACTGCCAGCATTTCCTTTTGGTTTATCTGCAGATGTGTTTCCTTTGGAGACTATTGTCCTTGTATACACCTGCCTTCCATGTGCGCCCATCCAAGGTCTGAGGCGTCTGTAGTCATGGTCTGTGTTATCTGTGGTTTTCTGAATGACATACCTGTGTTTTCCTGGCTCACCGAGGCCCACCATAGGAATTCCTTTTGTAGGCATGGAATGAGCGGTATGATTGTCTCCAAGTTGTTGCTGTGTTGAGACCAAATGCTTTTTAGGTACCATTGAAGCTTTCTCATGTGTAGTTTTGCTAATGGAACCAGTAGAATGCAGGACGCCATGTAACCCAGGGCTTGTAGGAATCTTCTTGCAGTCATCTGGGTGAGTTTTGCTAAACCTTTGAAGTAATGAGTTAACTTCTCTTGCTTGTCTTCTGTCAGGTAAGCCATCTGAGAGGCTGTGTCTAGTTTGGCTCCTAAGAAGATTATTTGCTGGGATGGCTGCAGTCTTGACTTTTGGAAGTTGACTGTGTATCCCAGAGCTTAAAGTAATCGTTATGACATAATCCAGGTTTTTTGTCAACATCAATTTGTCGTCCGCTTGTATGAGGCAGTCGTCCAGGTACGGGTAAATTTGTATACCCTGGAGCCTGCAATGAGCAATTACTGAAGCCAGGCATTTTGTAAATACTCTGGGCGCAGTAGATAAGCCAAATGGCAATGCTGAGAATTGATAATGCTCTGGCCCTGCAAGAAATCTGAGGTATCTTCTGCAGCTGTGTCTGATCGGGACATGCAGGTATGTCTCCTTGAGGTCCAGAGTATCAGCCACGACTCCTTGCCCAGCATGGGAAGGAGTTGCTGTAGAGTCAGCATTTTGAACTTTGGTACTATGAGAAAGGTGTTTAATGCGGACAAGTCCAGTATTGGTCTCCATTGAGATTCTTTTCTTGGAACAAGGAACAGTCTTGAGTAAAACCTCTGTTTTTGTTCTTGTTGTGGAACTCTTTCTATTGCTTTCATTCGAGTCAGCAGAGTGATTTTGCTTGATAGCCTCTGCCCTTTGATTTTGTGGTAGGTTTGGCATGCCTTGTTTTCTTGGTAAAGTATGAAAATGAAACCTGTACCCTCGGTCTATAATGTCCAAAATCCATTTGTCCTTTGTCAGTCTGTGCCAGTTTTCTGCAAACAGAGAAAATTTCCCGCCCAAGGGAGCTTCTAGTTGTTCCCTGGTAGGCGGTAGTAGAGGAAAGTCATTGAGTTTGTGGTTGTTGGGCACGTGAAACCCCTGTGTCACTTCTTTGGTTTCCTGGCTGCCATTTGTCGTCCCCTGCAAGGGCCTCTGTATTGGCCTCTTCCTCGGCCACGTCTGTTCTTACCCCTTTGAAACTTTTCTGGATTAGGAAAGGACCAGTTTTTTGAAGGCCAATTCCTACTGAATCTGGGGGGTTGAACCTGGAGGAAATCTTTCACAGTCTGAACTGATTTTGCTTTTTCTTCGATGGTCTTTAACACATCCTTAGCATTTGCACCAAAAAGCTTGTTCTTTTCCAAAGGTGCATCCAGAAGTTTTGCTTTTACATGATCTGGTAGAGGTTGATCTTTTAACCAAGCATGTCTACGAATCACTGCCCCTGTCATAGCTGCCCTACATGAAGCTTCCAGTGCATCATATCCACACTGCAGGAAGTGATTACTTACTTGCTCAGTGTTATGTACAGCTTCCTGCAAAGTCTTCCTGTCTAAAGGATCAGGAGAAGCTAATGTTTTTTGTAAATCTTCTAAGAGATAATCCTGATATTGTAACATATGAAAAAGGCAATTTAAAGCACTCATAGATAAGGTAGTGGATGTGTAAACCTTTTTGCCCCATCTCTCTAATGACCTTGCTTCCCTGTTGGAGGGCAAAGGATTTTTTGAGGTGGAGGCTGAAACTCCTTTAGGCCCCTGTGAAAGTTTCCAAATCAGCAGTATGGGCCCTGAATAAATGGGAATGAGTTTCTGGGACCCTGTAATACCTGTCTGGCTTGGCTGGGGCAGGAGGAAGAGAATCAGGGGTAGCACTAGAGTCAGAATACAAATCATCCAGAACATCAAGTACAGGAGGAATAGCTAAGGGCCTGTGCTGAGGCTTCTTAAGGAAAGTCCTAAGCTTCCTAGAATCAGAATATTCCTGGCCTGCCACTTGAAATGTTCCCTCATGGTGTGCAGAACTTCCCCAAAAGAAATATCCTCAGGAGGGGAGGCCGAAGGGATGGAATCTTCTGCACCCGAGTCCTCATAGGTCTGGAAGAGCTCTTCCTGGCTATCAGAGTGGACAGAGCCCTCAGAGTCTTCATCTGAAGGAGTAGGGTCAGAGGGTTCAACCCGGGGCCTTTTATCAGGATGAAGCTGGGATGCTCTCTCAGGATGGGCCTGTGAACCTCTAATCATGGAAATTAAATCAGCAGCCATGGACATAATTTGTGTCTCCGGAGTTGGCTGAGGTAAGGATTTAGAAGTAATATGCTTTGTTTTGCTGGCTGCCTTAGCCCTAGTGTAGGCCTTAATAGACATGGCCATAGGAGGCCTGGCAGCTCCACGTGCAGGAGTGACCTTGTCTACAGCAATGGTCTCGGGCATTTCCTCGGTTTCGTTATCCGGAGGAAAGTCTATAACTGGCGTCGGAGTAATGTCTGGAATCGGAGTCATCGGTAATGCGGTGTCTTCGATTCGGAGGGTGGAGAGACCGTCTCAGAGGGGACCGGAGCACTCGCGCTAGGTTTTGGCGTGGAGTCGGTGGTAGACGCGGGCCGAGGATGTCAGTCCCGGTCTTTTCGCTTTTTGGGAGTTTGCGATGTCGGAAGATCCAACGGCATGGTGTAAGCAAATTTATCGCCAAAAAAATCTTCAGCGAACTCTGCCCGGCGCCTGAGAGTGTGCTTGTTGAAGCGAGCACAGGCTACACAGGCCGAGATGTCATGGTCTGGGCCCAGGCAAGGGAGGCAGTAAGAGTGGAAATCCTTATGAGGTATTTGTTCACCACAAAAAAGACAATTGTTAACTTTTTCAGTAATTTCTGACATCGGCTGAGGCAAGAAAAGGTCCCCAACGGGGTACTTAGCTTTTTTGATGACTTCGGTATCGTAGAATACAGGAGCTGACCGACCGGCACTTGCGAACTGCTTCTGCTTCGGGCACCGCGCGGCAAGAAAGACTGAAGAAAATGGCGTCGGCTGATGCTTATATACTCCAGCCGCTCTGACGTCGGAGAGAAATGCGACATCAGCCGACGTCGGACCCAGACTTTGGAATCCGGCCAACCGAGGGCTGCCTGAGGCAGGACAACCCACATGTTATGACTGCAGTTGCATTCTTGAAGGACATCATACATGCACCAAAATAAGCTTTACCTTCAACTATAAGCAAATATACCACCAAGGTTGCATAGTTTAGAGAAGTAAAGATAAGTTCCAGCAAAAATAAGGGGGATGGCGGGAGGGTAACCTGGACTGCAACAGTGAATACACTCGAACATCTACATTTATGGTAAGTGTACACAACTGTACTGTGTTCTTCGTGTTTCACTGTTGCAGTCATTACATTTGGGTTGAGTCCCAAAGCTATGGTTGGGGGGCTGGAGCTAGACAGCATTAGCAGCGACTATGAGGCCCTGCAGAAAGTACAAATGTCCTTCAAGAATGCAACTGCAGTCCTGACATATGGGTTGTCCTGCCTCAGGCAGCCCTTCGGTCGGCCGGATTCCAAAGTCTGGGTCCAACGTCGGCTGATGTCGCCTCCTCCCCGACGTCAGAGCGGCTGGGGTATAAAGGCATAAGCTGACGCCATCTTCTTCAGTCTTTCTTGCCGCGAGGTGCCCGAAGCAGAAGCAGTTTGCAAGTGCCGGTCGTCAGCTCCTGTGTTATCAGTTACCGAAGTCATCTAAAATGCCAAGTACCCCGTTGGGGAACATTTTTTCTTGCCTCAGCCGATGTCAGAAAAAATTGAGAAAGTTAATTGTTTGTCTTGTGGTAAACAAATACCTCATAAGGACTTCCATTCTTACTGCCTCCCTTGCCTGGGCCCAGACCACGACGTCTCGGCCTGTGCTTGCTTTAATAAGCGCACTCTCAGGCACCGGGCAGAATTTGCCGAAAACTTTTTTGGTGAATCCTACGCTTACATCATGCCGTCGGAACAGACAGCACAAACTACCAAAAAACGTAAGGACCGGGACCGACACCCTCGGCCCTCGTCTCCACCGATACTACTTCTAAGCCCTCCGCGAGTGCTTCGGTCCCTTCGGAAGGGATTATTCACCCGCGCCAGGCCGACGACACCGCGTTAACACGCTCTTCGGTCTCGGAGACTACACCGGTGCCGGTTGTTGATTTTCCTCCAGAAACCGAAGTTCTCGATCTACCAGACACCATTCCTGTGGACAAGGTTACCCCTGCACGTGGGGCAGCTAGGCCTCCTGTATCCATGTCCATCAAGGCCTTTGCACGTACTAAGGCTGCCAGCCAGGCCAAGGCCCATCCTAAACCTACCTCACAGGCCCCTTTCTTCTGATAGACAGATCATGTCTCTTGCTGCAGATCTAATCTCTCTTATCAGGGGGTCTCAGCCCCACCCAGACAGAGGTTCTCAGCCACCTGCAGAAAAAAGGCCTAGAACTGAGCAGGCAGACAACCTCTCTTCAGATGAAGCCTCTGGGGATTCAGAGCATTCAGATACCAAAGAAGAATCCTTCCAAGCCTATGAGGACTCTGATGCTGAGGAATCAATTCCCTCTGTCTCTCCTCCGGAGGATTTTTCTTTCCGTGAAGTCCTCCACTCCATGAGGGAGCATTTTAAGTGGCAGGGACAGGAATTTTCTGATTCTAGGAAAAGGCTTCGTACCTTCCTCAAGTTACCCCAGCACAGACCTTTGGCTATCC
This sequence comes from Protopterus annectens, assembly GCF_019279795.1. Classification (NCBI taxonomy): domain Eukaryota; kingdom Metazoa; phylum Chordata; order Ceratodontiformes; family Protopteridae; genus Protopterus; species Protopterus annectens. The sequence goes on along the minus strand of NC_056749.1, from coordinate 532,384,687 downwards.
CTCCAGTTTTGGATGTTCTGGATGATGTATTCTCAGACTCCAGTGCTTCCCCTGATTCTCTCCCTCCTGCTCCTGTCAAGCCAGACAGATATTACAGGGTCCCTGACACTCACAAGCATCTCTTTAAGGCCCAATCTGTGGATCTAGAAACTATTTCACAGGGCCCCAAAGGAGTGGCTTCCTCCTCGGCAAAAAGTCCACTACCAGCTGACAGGGAAGCAAGGTCCCTGGAGAGATGGGGTAAAAAAGTTTATACCTCTACCACCCTTGCCATGAGATCACTTAACTGCCTTTTTCATATGTTTAAGTACCAGGATTATTTACTGGATGATTTGCAGAAAAAGCTAGCCTCTCCTGAGCCTAGAGATAGAAAGGTATTGCAGGATTTGGTTCATAATTCTCAGCAGGTTAGCAACCATTTTCTTCAGTGTGGTTATGATGCATTGGAGGCTTCATGTAGGGCAGCTATGACAGGGGCTGTTATCCATACACATGCTTGGTTGAAAGAGCAGCCACTGCCGGATCATGTTAAAGTAAAGCTCCTGGACGCACCTCTGGATAAACAGAAGCTTTTTGGTGCTAATGCTCAGGATGTGTTGAAGTCTATTGAGGAGAAGGCAAAATCAGTGCAGACAGTAAAAGATTTCCTCCAGGTTCAGCCACTCAGATTCAGCAGGAATTGGCCTTCAAAGAATTGGTCCTTTCCAGACTCAGACAAGTTTCAAAGGGGAAAGAACAGGCGTGCGCGAGGTAGAGGGCAATACCGAACCTCCTACAGGGGCCGCCAATGGCAACCTCAAAATCAAAGAAGTGGCACAGGTAGTTCACCTGCACCACAGGGACAATCACAATGACTTAACTATCACTCTGCCTACCAAGGCTCAAAGAGAAGCACCTCTAGGCGGAAAATTATCTCTATTCTCAAAAAACTGGCACATTATAACAAAGGACAATTGGATTCTGGACATAATAGACAGAGGTTACAGGTTCCACTTCCATACTTTACCAACAGGACAAGGCATGCCAAACCTGCCAACAAAATCAAAGGGCAGAGGCACTCAGAGAAGTCTCAAAGCTGTTACAAATAAAAGCAATAGAGAAGGTTCCTCCTCAGGAACAAGGCCAGGGATTTTACTCAAGACTGTTCCTTGTTCCAAGAAAAGAAAAGCAATGGAGGCCTATTTTGGACTTGTCCGTTCTAAAAACTTTTCTCATGGTGCCAAAATTCAAGATGCTGACGTTACAGCAACTTCTTCCCATGCTGGGCAAGGGGTCTTGGCTGGTTACTCCGGACCTCAAGGAGGCATACCTGCATGTCCCTATCAGACACAGTTGCAGAAGATACCTCAGATTTCTTGCAGGAACAGAGCACTATCAATTCTCAGCATTGCCTTTTGGCTTATCTACTGCACCCAGAATATTCACGAAATGTCTGGCATCAGTAGTGGCACATTGCAGACTCCAGGGGATACAAATATACCCTTACCTGGACGACTGCCTCATACAAGCAGACAGCAAACAAACCTTGATAAAACACTTGGATTATGTCATTCAATTGCTGCAGGCTTTGGGATATACAGTCAACATTCAAAAATTAACATTACTGCCATCCCAAGAGATTATTTTTCTAGGAGCAAAGCTGAACACACAGCTACAAATGGCCTTCCTCACAGAGGAGAAACAAGAGCATTTAACAGATTACTTCAAAAGCCTGGCAAAATTAACCCACCTGACCGCAAGGAAAACCCTGCAGGCCCTGGGGTTCATGGCATCTTGCATTCTTCTAATCCCTCTGGCAAGACTACACATGAGAAAACTGCAATGGTACCTAAAAAGCTTGTGGTCTCAACACAGCCACAACCTGGAAGACATAATACCACTCATACCATGCCTGCAAAGGGAATTTTTGTGGTGGGCTCAAGCAAGTCACTTAAACGAAGGCATGCCTTTCAACAAAGCTCCAACAAGTCAAACTGTTACAACAGACGCCTCAGACCATGGATGGGGGGACGCACATGGACGGCAGATGCATTCAAGGGCAATGGACTCCCAAGGAAATGCATCAGCACATAAATCAAAAGGAGATGTTGGCAGTGATACATGCAATAGAAGCCTTTGGAACATCTCTTCAGCAAGGTCATCTGCTAATAAGGACAGACAACACCACTGTCATGTGGTACATAAACAAGGGGGCACTCATTCCTACCCCCTCTGCAGACTAACAATGACTCTTTGGGAAAAGTGCCTGAAACTGAACATCTACTTGCAATCCCAGTTTGTTCCGGGCAAGGACAATGTTCCGACAGACAGGTTGAGCAGAAATTTCTTGGATCCACACGAATGGATGCTACACCCACGCATATTCACGCAAATAACAACTGCATGGGGAAGACCAGACATAGACCTCTTTGCATCTCATCTCAATCATCATCTGGAAAGGTTTTGCACAAGGATACACCATCCTCTAGCCTGGAGAACGGATGCTCTTTCCTTCAGCTGGAATGCCCTAACAATCTATGCATTCCCTCCTCTCCCTTTACTCACCAAGGTGTTACTGAAGATCAAGGCAGAACAACCAAGAGGAATCTTGATAGCGCCAGACTGGCCAAGGCAACACTGGTATCCACTGCTACTAAGCATAACTCACACCAAACCGTGGCCCTTGCCTCTATGGCCTCAGCTCCTGACTCAACATAATTACAAGACTGTTCATCAGAACCTGCAAACCTTAAAGCTGACAGCTTGGAGAGTTCAATGACTGGGACCCATGACTCCCTCTCCAAAACAGTTCAGGAAATTTTGCTGGAGGCACGCAGACCTTCCACCAGAAAAACTTATTCGGCCAAATGGAAGAGATTCATCATCTGGAACGTCAACAAGGGCCAGGATGCATCACTGATGAACATACCTCAGATATTAGAATACTTGGCAGAAATGTTTCACAGTGGCCTCTCATACTCTTCCATCAAAATCCACACTTCAGCTCTCTCAGCACATTACAACTGTGATCCACCTGTGTTTTCGCATCCCTTGCTAAGACAGTTTCTAAGGGGTATAAAGAATATCAAACCTCCAAGGAAACAACCAACTCCTGCATGGGACCTCAATTACGTCTTGGAAAAATTAACTCTTCCTCCCTTTGAACCAGCAGCATCTTCAGAAATGCAATTTCTCTCTTGGAAAACGGTTTTCCTGTTGGCAGTCACCTCAGCAAGAAGAGTCTCAGAGATACAGGCCCTCATGGCAGTTCCTCCTTTTCTCATCTTTCATCAGGACAGAGTTTCCCTTAGGACCAATCCTTCCTTCATGCCTAAGGTGATATCCAGAGTGTCTCTAAACCAAGCAATTCACCTGCCTACTTTCTTTCCTAACCCTCAAAACAAAGGGGAGAAGCTGTTGCATACTTTAGACATTCACAGACAACTACGCTACTACTTGGACAGAACAAAGTCTACCAGGAAGTCTGACCAACTGTTTGTAGTCTATGCTGCTGGGACACAAGGAAAGGCAGTCACCAAACAAACTATCTCAAAATGGATTGGACACTGCATCAGGTTCTGTTACTCTTTCCATGGAAAAAGTGTGCCAGCAATATTAGACCACACTCCACCAGAGCTATGGCCACATCTACAGCCTTTCTAAGAGGAGTGGCTACAAAAGATATTCTAGAGGCTGCTACATGGAGCTCCGTGCATACATTTACCAAACACTACAACCTGCCATTGTACTCTAGATCCCGAGCAGGCTTTGCTTCGGCAGTCCTGCAGGGACTTCTAGCTACACCATCTCTTGCTTAGGCCTACCACCCCCAGCTTGGCTACGGTATTCAACCCATATGTCAGGACTGCAGTTGCATTCTTGAAGGACACAGTACAGTTTTGTACCTACCATAAATGTAGATGTCCGATAGATATGCAACTGCAGTCAGGTTTTCCCTCCCTCCTACCCCCCTCTGTTTTGCCCTTGGGTCCATTTCCCCCCGCTTTCCTATAAGCTGGGGATATCTGTTATGGTGTATCTGTTTATTACTGTTGTGCATGTCTGGATTTTTTGTTTATCCATTCACAAAATTTAGCCTTCCTTGGAGGGCACCTGGCATCTGAGGCAAGAAAAGTACAGTTTTGTACCTACCATAAATGTAGATGTCCGATAGGAATGCATCTGCAGTCCTTACAAATGGGTTGTCCTGTCAGGCAGCCCTTCGGTCGGCCGGATTCCAAAGTCTGGTTCTGGCTTCGGCTGGTGTCGCACTTCACCCGACATCATAGCTGCAGTTCTTCGGGTATAAAGGCATCAGCCGACGCCATTTTCCTCAGTGTTTCTTGCCCCAGATGCCAGGTGCCCTCTTGGATGGCTAAATTTGGATAAATGCCAATGTTTCCAAATAGTAGAGAGCAAACACATAAAATAAGCATGTATGTACATATATACAAACAAATACACCATAATAGATCCCCCCCAAGCTAGCTAAAAGATGGCAAATACCCTAGGAGTACCACAGAGGGGAAGGCGGGTAATCCTGACTGCAGATACATTCCTATCGGACATCTACATTTATGGTAGGTACAAAACTGTACTATGTCCTTCAAGGATGCATCTGCAGTCCTTACAAATGGGTAGAATACCATAGCCAAACTAGGGAGGAGGAAAAAGAGATATTATGGTGTAGTTAGGATCCCTTGCAAAACAGCAGTGGCAAAACCTGCTCGGGATCTAGAGTATAAAGGTAAATTATAATGCTTGGCAAATGTATGCACGGAGGTCCAAGTAGCAGCCTCTATAATGTCCTTGGTAGCCACCCCTCGTAAGAAAGCTGTAGTAGTGGCTGTAGCCCTTGTGGAGTGAGGCCTGATGTTCTCTGGAGTTTTCTTTCCATGGAAGGAGTAACAAAATCTAATGCAATTTCCTATCCACTTGGAGATTGTCCGTTTTGAAATTGCTTTTCCTTCCCTTCCTGTTGCATATGCTACCAGAAGCTGGTCAGTTTTTCTATTGCACTTGGTCCTGTCCAGGTAGTAGCGTAATTGTCTATGCACATCCAAGGTATGCAACAGTCCTTCTCCCCAGTTCTGTGGGTTGGGGAAGAATGTAGGTAGGTGGATAGCCTGGTTTCAAGACACTCTGGATACCACCTTAGGCATAAATGTAGGATTTGTTCTCATGGACACTATCTTGATGGAAGATCAGGAAGGGTTGCACTGCCATTAATGCCTGTAGTTCAGAAACCCTTCTTGCTGAGGTGATTGCCAGCAGGAAAGCAGTCTTCCAGGATAAGTATTGTAATTCTGCTGTTGCTGCTGGTTCGAAAGGAGGAAGTGTCAATTTTTCAAGCACAAAGTTCAAGTCCCATGCTGGCAATGGTGGTTTCCTAGGAGGTTTTACATTTTTAATTCCTCTCAGAAACTGCCTGAGCAGAGGATGTGAGAAGACAGGAGGATCCAAACTGTATTCTGCCGAAATAGCTGATGCATGTATCTTGATGGAAGAATAGGACAGGCCTGTATGGAAGAGCTCTGCCAAGTACTCCAGGATGTTGGCTATGTTTACCAGTGACACATCTTTTCCCTTTGCAGTACTCCAAATGAGATCTTTTCTATTTTGCTGCATAATTCTTTCTTGTTGAAGGTCTGCGAGCCTCAAGGATAATGTCTTTAACCCTTTGGGATAAATTTGGGTTAATTGCTCTTATGTAATGTTCCAGGCAGTCAGCTTCAGAGTTTTCAGGTTTGGATGCAGGATGTTGTAGTTGTTCTGTGTTAACAGCAATGGGATCAGGGGTAGTGTCCACATTTGTTCCAGAGACATGCTCCTCAGTAATGGGTGCCAATGTTGTCTTGGCCAGTCTGGAGCTATCAGAATGATCCTTGGACGTTCCTCTTTGATCTTCAATAGCACCTTGTGCATCAAAGGAAGTGGTGGGAATGCATATGCTGTCAGGTTTTTCCAACTGAAAGATAGGGAGTCCACCTTCCAAGCAAGTGGGTGATACGTCCTTGTGCAGAATTTCTTTAGCTGGTGATTGAGTGGGGATGCAAATAAGTCTATTTGTGGTAGTCCCCATTTTCTTGTGATGGCTTTGAAGATGTCCGGGTGCAGCATCCATTCGTGGGCATCCGTGGTAGTTCTGCTTAATATGTCTGCTAGAATGTTTTCTTTTCCCGGTACAAAAATTGCTTGTAACTGAATGTTGTAGCTCAGAGCCACATTCCATAGGTCCAATGCCATCCGGCATAGAGGGTATGAATGTATGCCTCCCTGTTTGTTGATGTACCACATAACTGTGGTGTTGTCTGTCCTTATCAACTGTCCTTCTTGGAGAAATGGTCTGAATGTCTGGATTGCCAATTTTACTGCCAGCATTTCCTTTAGATTTATGTGCAGGTGCAGCTGATCTTGAGTCCATAAGCCTTGTATGCACTTGTCCAGCATGTGGGCCCCCCAACCGAGGTCTGAGGCGTCCGTTGTGATGGTTTGGCTTGGTTGTATGCTGTAGAAGGGCAATCCTGTGTTTGATTGACAGGCCTGAGCCCACCATAGGAACTCTTGCTTCAGGCATGGTATTAGTGGAATTTTGGTTTCTAGGCTGTGTTTGTGTTGAGACCATAAATTCTTCAGGTACCACTGTAGCTTTCTCATATGCAGTCTGGCATGAGGGACCAGAATTATGCAGGATGCCATGAAGCCCAGGGCTTGCAGTACTTTTCTTGCTGTTAGATGGTTCTGCTTTGTTAATGCCAAGAAGTAGAGAGGGAGTTGTTCTTGCTTTTCTACAGTTAGGAATGCCATCTGCTTTGATGTGTCCAGCTCTGCACCCAAAAGGTTATTCTTTGGGATGGTATCAGACTTGACTTTTATGTGACTGTATATCAGGGCTTGCAGCAAGTAAATGACTCTTTGTAAGTCTTCTGTTAGCTTGTTTTGTTGTCCGCTTGTATCAGGCAGTCGTCCAGGTAGGGATAAATTTGGATTCCTGAAGTCTGCAATGAGCGATTACTGATGCCAGGCATTTCGTAAACACTCTGGGCGCAGTAGATAAGCCAAAGGGCAATGCTGAGAATTGATAATGCTCTGATCCTGCAAGAAATCTGAGGTATCTTCTGCAATTTGGTCGTATGGGGACGTGCAGGTATGCCTCCTTGAGATCTAGAGTTACCAGCCAAGACTCCTTGCCCAGCATGGGAAGAAGCTGCTGTAGAGTCAGCATTTTGAATTTTGGAACAATGAGGAATGTGTTTAAAGCGGACAGGTCGAGAAAAGGCCTCCATTTTTTCTCTTTTCTTGGTACCAGGAAGAGTCTAGAGTAAAATCCCTTTCCTTGTTCCATAGATGGTACCTTTTCCACAGCTCTCATTCTTACTAATTGAGCTATTTGTTTTAGAGCTTCTGCCTTTTGATTTGGTGGTAGGTTTGGCATTCCTCTTTTTCCTGGTAGAGTATGGAAATGAAACCTGTAACCTTGGTCTATAGTTTGCAAAATCCACTTGTCCCTTGTGATGTAATACCAGTTCTTTGAAAATAAGGCTAGCTTTCCGCCTAAGGGTGCTGCTAGTTGTTCCCTGGTAGGCGGTGCCAGAGCCAAGTCACTGTGATTGTCCTGTTGCAGTGGTGGTGGCTGCGTTTGTGCCTCGCTGGTTGTTGCCCTGCCACTGGCGTCCCCTGTAGGCACCCCTGGATTGATCTCTGCCTCTTGAACGCCTATTCCTGCCTCTCTGTGCTTTAGAGGAGTCTGGAAAGGACCAATTTTTGGAGGGCCAGTTCCTGCTAAACCTTGGAGGTTGGACCTGTAAGAAGTCTTTCACTGTTTGTACAGATTTTGCCTTCTCTTCCATTTTCTTCAGTACCTGCTGTGCAGGAGAACCAAATAAATTGACCTTGTCCATGGGAGCATCTAATAGTTTTGATTTGACATGGTCCGGTAAGGCCTGTTCTTTCAACCATGCATGCCTTCTGATAACTGTGCCAGTCATGGCTGATCTAAAGGAAGCCTCCAGTGCATCATAGCCGCATTTTAAAGAATGGTTACTAACTTGCTGAATGTTATGTACCATTTCCTGAACATATTTCTTATCTAAAGGTTCATCAGAGGACAGTTTTTTAGTTAACTGATCAAGCATAAACTCCTGATATTGGATCATATGAAATTGACAGTTCAAGGCCCTAGCTGACAGAGTAGCAGAGGTGTATACTTTTTTACCCCATCTCTCTAAGGACCTGGATTCCCTTTCAGAGGGGAGGGGATTTTTAGCAGAGGTTGATGCTACTGCCTTAGACCCCTGGGAGATAGTCTCAGGATCTGCAAAAGGAGCCTTGTATAAATGGTGATGTGTGTCCGGGACCCTGTAGAACCTATCGGGCTTAGCAGGGGCTGGAGGTAATGAATCAGGAGCAGTACAAGCATCATTAAATGCATCATCTACAACAGAAAGAACTGGGGGTATAGCTAAAGGCCTATGTTGTGGTAAATGCAAAAAGGTTCTAAGCCTTTTCCTGGAGTCTGAGAAATCTTGGCCCTGCCACTGAAATTGTTCCCTCATGGCATGTAAGGTTTCCCCAAAGGAAAATTCCTCAGGTGGAGAGGCAGAAGGGATCGACTCTTCAGCATCAGAGTCTTCGTAAGGGGAATAAGGAGCCTCTGGAGGGTCTGTATTGTCTGAATCATCAGAGGAATCATCCGTGGACACTGGCTCAGGGGGCTCTGCTCTAGGTCTCTTCTCTGGAGGTGGATGAGAGGCCCTGACTGGATGAGGCTGGGATCCCCTGATTAAAGAAATGAGATCCTCTGCCAGAGAAAGCATTTGGGAACTGGAGCTGGGCCTGTGAGAGGGGGGCTTAACAGGCACAGTCTTAGTAGCTTTAGCTGCTTTAGCCCTGGCAAAAGCCTTAATGGACATGGCTGCAGGAGGCCTAGCAGCTCCACGTGCAGGGGTCGATATATCCAAGGGAATAGTGTCCGATAATTCCTGAGAAACCACAACAGCAGGTTGGATTTCAGAAGCCGATTCTACCAGGTTAGAAGAGGCCTCGGTAGAAGGCATGGTTTCGGCTGAAGAAAGAACCGCTTGCTCGGTTTCGGCCGAAACAGAGACACTCGCGGTTTGCTTAACCGCGGTTTCGGCCGAAACCGCGGACCGCGAGTGTCGGTCCTTTTCTTTGCGTTTTTTGGATATTTGTGTAGTCGGAGGATCCGACGGCATAATATAAGCAAAATCAGAGCCGAAAAACTGCTCAGCAAACTCCGACCGACGTCTAAGCATCCGTCGGTTAAAAGAAGCACAGGCTAGACAAGCTGCTACGTCGTGGTCTGGGCCTAAACAAGGTAAGCAGTAAGAGTGGAAATCTTTATGAGGTATTTGTTTCCCACAAGTTAAACAGTTATTCACTTTTTCTGACATCGGCTGAGGCAAGAAAGAGTCCCCAACGGGGTACTTAGCTTTTTAGAAGTCTTCGAAGTAGTATTCGGTAGTAGTAATCTCTGGATCTGACCGACCGGCACTTGCGAACAGCTTCTGCTTCGGGCGCCACGCGGCAAGAAAGACTGAGGAAAATGGCGTCGGCTGATGCCTTTATACCCGAAGAACTGCAGCTATGACGTCGGGTGAAGTGCGACACCAGCCGAAGCCAGACCCAGACTTTGGAATCCGGCCGACCGAAGGGCTGCCTGACGACAGGACAACCCATTTGTAAGGACTGCAGATGCATCCTTGAAGGACATCACTGAAGAAGATGGCGCCGGCTGATGCCTTTACACCCCAGCCGCTCTAACGTCGGGGAGGAGGCGACATCAGCCGACGCCGGACCCAGACTTTGGAATCCGGCTGACCGAAGGGCTGCCTGAGGCAGGACAACCCATATGTCAGGACTGCAGTTGCATATCTATCGGACATCTACATTTATGGTAGGTACAAAACTGTACTTTGTGTACCTACCATAAATGTAGATGTTCGAGTGTATTCACTGTTGCAGTCATTACACTTGGTTTATCCTGCTGGCAGGCTAACCGCAGCTGGCCTGAATTCCAAAGTCCTGGTCCAGCGTTGGCTGCTGTCGCCTCTTCCCTGACGTCAGTGTGCCAGGGGTATACAAGTTGCAGCCGACGCCATTTTCTTCAGTTTTTCTTGCCCTAGATGTCAGGTGCCCCCAAGAAGGTAAGCAATACACATTGCTTATAAAAAAACACACAGTAAAATAAATACCTTCATCTACAAGCAAATACACCGCATAGGTTGACCATAAATGTAGATGTTTGAGTGTCTTCACTGTTGCAGTCTTGACTGTAGGGTTCTCTCCTGCCGGCAGGCAGCCCTCGTTCGGGCAGAATCCAAAAGTCTGGGTCCGGCATCGGCTGTTCAACCATGCTCCTTCACGTCAGAGCGCCAGGAGTATAAAGCTGACAGCCGACGCCATCTTCTCCAGTTTTTCTTGCCCCAGATGTCAGGAGTCCCAAAATGAAAAAGGCCCCATAACCTTTGCAAATACACCTCAGAAGAAAGGTGAAAAAAAAGGAAATACACAAAAGTAAAAATAAGAGGGGACAGGAGGGAGGGAAACCCAGACTGCAACAGTGAAGACACTAATCTGCATTTATGGTAGGTGTACACAAAGTACAGTTTTGTACCTACCATAAATGTAGATGTCCGATAGATATGCAACTGCAGTCCTTACATATGGGTTTGTCCTGCCTCAGGCAGCCCTCGGAAGGCCAGATTCCAAAGTCTGGGTCCGGCGTCGGCTGATGTCGCCTCCTCCCCGATGTCAGAGCGGCTGGGGTATAAAAGCATCAGCCGGCGCCATCTTCTTCAGTGTTTCTTGCCCCAGGTGCCCTACAAGGAAGGCTAAATTTAGGAACTGGATAAAAAATTCCAGACATACACAGCAGTAATAAACAGATACACCATAACAGATATCCCCAGCTAAATTGAAAAAGGGGAGTGGACCCAAAAGGAGAAAATACAGAGGGGTAGGAGGGAGGGAAAACCTGACTGCAGTTGCATATCTATCGGACATCTACATTTATGGTAGGTACAAAACTGTACTATGTCCTTCAAGAATGCAACTGCAGTCCTTACATATGGGTTGATTACCATAGCCAAGCTGGGGGTGGTAGGCTCTAAGATAAGGATGGTGTAGCTAAAATGCCCTGCAGGACTGCTGAAGCAAAGCCTGCTCGGGATCTGGAATATAAAGGCAGGTTGTAGTGTTTGGAAAATGTATGCATGGATCTCCATGTAGCAGCTTCTAGAATGTCCTTTGTAGCCACCCCTCTTAGAAAGGCTGTGGAGGAGGCTATTGCTCTGGTGGAGTGTGGCCTGATATTGGCTGGCACACCATTTCAATGGAAAGAATAACAGAATCTGATGCAGTGTCCAATCCATTTTGAAATTGTTTGGAAACTGCCTTTCCTTGCACTCCAGCAGCATAAGCTACAAATAACTGGTCAGATTTTCTGTTGGCCTTTGTTCTGTCCAAATAGTAGCGCAGTTGTCTGTGTATGTCCAAAGTGTGCAGCAGTTAGTCTCCTTTATTTTGAGGATTAGGGAAAAAGGTAGGCAGGTGAATTGCTTGATTTAGAGAAGCCCTGAATATCACTTTTGGCATGAATGAAGGATTGGTTCTTAAAGAAACTCTGTCCTGATGAAAAATGAGAAATGGAGGTACTGCCATGAGGGCCTGTATCTCTGAAACTTCTTGCTGAGGTAATAGCCAACAGGAAAAAGTACAGTTTTGTACCTACCATAAATGTAGATGTTCGAAGATCCACATTGCTGCAGTCATAACCTGTGGGTAGTCCGCTGTCCTCGGTCGGCCTGAATACCAAAGTGTTAGGCTGGCGTCGGTCATGGTCACTTAGATCTGACGTCAGTACGCCGTGGTACTAAATCGCATGACCGACGCCATATCCTCAGTCTTTCTTGCCCCAGATGTCAGAAAGCCTTAAAAAGAAAGGCCATAGCCAAAAATGGAAAAACACCCAATCACCCATGTAGAAACAATATTTACAACACAAACCACACAACCACCCCAAACTACAGAGGGGAAGGAGGGAGGGTAAATTGGACTGCAGCAATGTGGATCTTCGAACATCTACATTTATGGTAGGTACAAAACTGTACTATGTTCTTCATCTCACATTGCTGCAGTCATAACCTGTGGGTAGAATCCCAAAGCAAAGGTAAAGGGAGGTTGGCAAAATCATAAAGCATTGGGAGCTGCTAACATGCCCTGTAAAACTGCAGTGGCAAACCCAGCCCTAGATTTGGAATAAAGAGGGAGATGGTAATGCTTAGAAAAAGTGTGCACTGAACTCCAAGTAGCTGCCTCCAAAATATCTTTAGTAGCTACTCCCCTTAAAAAAGCAGTAGAAGTGGCAGTCGCCCTAGTGGAATGAGGTCTGATTCCAGTCGGAACCTCCTTACCATGATGAGAATAACAAAAAGCAATACAATGCCCAATCCACTTAGAAATAGTTTGTTTTGAAACAGGTTTCCCCTGAGAACCCAAAGCAAAAGAAACAAACAACTGTTGAGACTGCCTGAACTCTTTGGTTCTGCTCAAATAATAACGCAACTGCCTGTGAATATCCAAAGAGTGCAAAATTTTTTCCCCTTTATTCTGGGGATCAGCATAAAATGTAGGCAAATGAATAGATTGGTTTAATGCCACATTAGAAACAACCTTAGGCATAAAAGTAGGATTAGTACGCAGGGAGACCCTATCCTTATGAAATATCAAGAAGGGTTCAACTGCCATTAGAGCCTGTAATTCAGATACCCTTCTAGCAGACGTAATGGCCAACAAAAAAGCAGTCTTCCAAGACAAAAACTTCAACTCCGTAGTAGCTGCAGGTTCAAAAGGAGGTAAAGTGAGCTTTTCCAACACAAAATTGAGATCCCAGGAAGGAGTAGGAGCTCATGGGGTCTTATGTTTTTTGCCCCTCTAAGAAATTGCTTAAACAAAGGGTGAGAGAATAAAGGAGGGTCACAGTCATAGTGAGCAGAAATGGCTGCAGCATGAACTTTTACAGAGGAGAAAGACAAACCCTTGTCTAATAATTCTGTAAGATACTGAAGTGAAACACTCAATTTAGGCACAGAGACATCAAAGCTCTTTGCTTTGCTCCAAAGGAAAAATCTCCTCCATTTATCATCATAAACTTTCCTGGTACTAGGCCGGCTAGCCTCCAAAATGACATTCAAAACTTGTTGAGGAAGCTGCGACCCCCCAGGGTCTAAAACAGAATATGCCAAGCTGTCAGATGCAGGGACTGTATCCTGACATTGCGGAAATGATTGCTTGCCTGGGACAAAAGGTGTGGAACTGATGGCAAAGGCCAAGGAGGCTCCCGTACTAAACTCCTCAGCAGAGGGTACCAGTGCTGACGTGGCCAATCTGGAGCTATTAGAATCATGCAAGGCTTGTCCTGTCTGACCTTCAAGAGCACCTTGGGAAGAAGAGGCAGAGGAGGAAAGGCATAGACGTGAAGGTTGTTCCAACTGAATGATAGAGCATCCACTTTCCAAGCTTTTGGGTGAAACAGCTTTGTGCAAAACTTTGGCAGTTGGAAATTTAGTGGAGAAGCGAACAGATCTATGTCTGGAGTTCCCCAAGCCACAGTCAACTGTTGAAATACATGAGGATCCAATTTCCACTCGTGGGGATCCACCATCTGTCTGCTCAAAACATCTGCTAAGGAGTTCTGTGCTCCTGGCAGAAACCTTGCCTGAAGAGTGAGGTGCAAACTGAGAGCAGTCTCCCACAAAATCATAGCTTGTCTGCAAAGAGGATACGAATGGGTTCCCCCTTGCTTGTTGATGTACCACATGACTGTTGTGTTGTCTGTTTGAATCAACACCTGTCCTGGTAGAAGTAAATCCTTGAAGGCCATCAGGGCAAATTGGACTGCTAACATCTCCTTCATGTTGATATGCAAATGTTGTAGTCTGGGAGGCCACGTGTCTTGAACCCATTTCCCATTGAAGTGTGCTCCCCAAGCCATGTCTGAGGCATCCGTCGTTAAGATCTGACTCGCCTCTGGTCGGGTCACAGAGAGTCCCTTGTTTAGGTGACATTCCTGAGCCCACCACAAGAATTCCCTTTGGATGCAAGGTATTATCTGAATGACAGTGTCCAAATCGTGGCAGTGTTGAGTCCATACGCTTTTGAGATACCATTGTAGCTTCCTCATATGCAGTTTGGCATTGGGAAGCACCAGAATACAAGATGCCATGAACCCCAAGGCCTGAAGGACTGTCCTTGCAGTCAGCCTGGACTGTAGAGACAATTGCTGGAAGGGCAAGATTTCTTTGTTTTTCCGGGGTCAAAAACGCCATCTGAGAGGCTGTGTTCAGTCTCACACCCAGAAAGCACATGTCCTGAGAGGGTACTAGACTGGACTTTGTTTCATTCACAGAATACCCTAGGCACCTTAACACTGCCATAACATACTAAAGATGGTGAAGTAACTTGACTTTGTCTTGAGCAAGAATCAGGCAATCGTCCAAATAAGGATAAATTTGTATTCCCCTTAGTCTTAAGAAGGCTATCACCGGAGCCAGGACATTTGTGAACACCCTGGGCGCAGTAGATAAGCCAAAGGGCAATGCAGAGAACTGATAATGAAAAGTGCCAGCCCGAAAACGCAGGAACCTCCTGCAGCTGGGCCTGATAGGAATGTGAACATAAGCCTCTTTGAGATCCAGAGTTACCATCCAGTGATCTTTGCCTAGCAGAGGTAGAAGCTGTTGCAAAGTTAACATCTTGAATTTGGGAATGTCCAGGTATGTGTTGAGAATAGACAAATCCAGAATTGGCCTCCAAGTGTTTCCTTTCTTTGGTACCAAAAACAGGCGAGAATAAAATCCTAGGCCCACTTCTGACGGAGGAACCCCCTGGATAGCCCCCATTTTTAAAAGTAAAATTTAAAATTTTTAAATCTGTTTGTGAGCCTCCAACTTTTGCTGAGGAACGTCTGGCATGCCTCTGAAAGGAGGTAAGGTGTGAAAATAAAACTTGTAGCCTCGGTTTATAATGTCCAACACCCATTTGTCCTGGGTGACTAAAAGCCAATTTTGCCTGAAAAGTGCCAACTTTCCTCCCAGAGGAGCTGCCAGACAGGAGGGATCTGGCAGCTGGAGATACAGGTCATTGGGTCTGTTTACGAAAAGGCTGACCCCTGCCCTCACATGAAGATTGTGCAGGGAAACTCCACGTCCTAGGCCTGAAAGAACCCTGAGCATGAGCTCTGCCCCTACCACGTCTAGATCTGCCCCTAGACTGTAAATCAGAAGAAGGATAAGCCTATCCCTTAGTAGGCCAATTTCTGCTAAACTTAGGGGGCTGCACCTGTAAAAAATCCTTAACTGTCTGCATAGACTTAGCTTTGTCTTCCATTTTCTTCAAAACTGACTCCACAGGAGAACCAAACAGAACTTCAGATTGAAGGGGAGCATCCAAAATTCGAGCTTTAACATGCTCTGACAAGTTCTGATCCTTAAGCCAGGCGTGCCTACGAATAACTAATCCAGTGGCAGCCACCCTGGAAGAAGCCTGAAGAGCATCAAAACCACACTGCAAAGAATGCTTACCCACCTGATCAGAGGCATGAACTAAATCCTGCAATTCCTTACACTCTATGCCCTCTGCCAAAGCATCTACCTTAGATTTTAACTGACATAGGAGAAAATTCTGGTACTTCAGCATATGAAACTGACAATTCAAAGCCCTCATTGCTAGAGTGGAAGAGGTATACACTTTTTTACCCCACCTATCCAAAGCTCTAGAATCTTTACCCATAGGAACTGGATTCTTTACCACAGAAGCCCTGACACCCTTAGGTCCCTGGCTAATAGTTTCCGGGTCAGCTCTTGGGCTCTTATACAAATATTTATGAGCCTCTGGCACTCTGTAATACCTGTCTGGCTTGACCGGGGCAGGAGGCAAAGAATCAGGATTAAGGGAAGCTTCAGAGAAAACATCCTGAACAACATCCAAAACAGGGGGTATAGCCAAGGGCCTATGCTGTGGTAAAAACAAAAATTCCCTAAGTCTCTTTCGAGAATCTGAGAAATCCTGACCTTCCCACTTAAAATGCTCCCTCATGGAATGCAGGGTTTCAGAAAAAGAAAAATCCTCTGGAGGGGAAGCAGGAGGACTAGAATCCTCTGCATCTGAATCAGAATAAGGAGGAAAATCCTGAATGTCTTCAGCCAAATACTCAGAGTAATCTGAGGAATGCTCCAATCCTTCCACCTCCGGCTCCACCCTAGGCCTCTTATCTGGAGGGGGCATAGAACCCCTGATTAAGGTAATCAAATCTTCTGCCATTTTCAGCATATGCTTTTTAGGTACAGAACCTGCAGAACTAGGGCTGACGCCAGAGGAAGACAAACCAGGCCTGACCTTGGAAGGTACCTTAGAGACAGAAGTAGAAGGCCTAACCACCTTATGCAAAGAAGGGACTACAGAGACCTGAGAGGCCCCCTCAGCCTGACCCGACTCCTGAGAGGCCACATCCTGCAAAATTAAAGGCTCCCCCTGAGACTCAGCTGAAACCTCGGCTGGATCCACAGATTCCACCGTAGTTTCTAAAGAACCGGCGTCTGTAACGGACGACTCATCCTGCTTAGACTAACGATTTTTCCTTACACTTCTTAGCGGTAGCGGGCGTCGGAGGATCCGACGGCATATTGTAATTACACCGCTTACCGAAGACAAGCCTAGCACAATCTAACCTGCGTTTAATGGTGCGCTTATTAAATCTAGCACAAAAGCGACACCCGACTACGTCGTGCTCAGGCCCCAAGCAAGGAATACAGAGAGAGTGGTAATCCCTATGAGGTATCTGTTTCCCACAAGAAATACAATTATTCACTTTTTCTGACATCCAGATTTAACTGAGGCAAGAAAAGACAAAAATATTCCCCAACGGGGTACTTAGCCCAACTTGGTCTTCGGTCTGAAACTCCGAATACGAAAATTTCAGGATGCCGAACGGCACTTGCAAACGCTGCTTCTGCTTCGGACCATGCGGCAAGAAAGACTGAGGATATGGCGTCGGTCATGCGCTTTAGTACCACGGCGTACTGACGTCAGATCTAAGCGACCATGACAGACGCCAGCCTAACACTTTGGTATTCGTGCCGACCGAGGACAGCAGACTACCCACAGGTTATGACTGCAGCAATGTGAGATGAAGAACATCTGTTTTTAAGGAGAGGAATTGCAATTCTGAAGTTGCTGCTGGCTCAAAAGGAGGAAGAGTTAATTTTTCCAACACGAAGTTGAGGTCCCATGCAGGCACTGGTGGTTTTCTGGGAGGTTTGATATTCTTTATCCCTCTTAGAAACTGTCTTAGCAAAGGATGTGAAAACACAGGCGGATCACTGTTGTATTTTGCTGAAATTGCTGAAGCGTGCATCTTTATGGAAGAATATGACAGTCCATTATGTAGCATTTCTGCCAAGTACTCTAGTATCTGTGGGATGCTCATTACTGATGCATCCTGACCCTTGTTGATATTCCAGGTGGTAAATCTCTTCCATTTGGCTGAATAAGTTTTTCTGGTGGAAGGTCTGCGTGCTTCCAGTAAGATCTGTTGAACTTCCTTGGAGAGAGATATGGGGAGAAGTCATGGAACCTTCCAAGCTGCCAGCTGCAAAGTTTGCAGGCTGGGATGAACTGTCCTGTAATTGTGCTGAGTCAAAAGTAGAGGCCATTGAGGCAGGGGCCACGGCTTGGTGCAAGTTAAGCTCCTTAGTAATGGATACCAGTGCTGTCTTGGCCAGTCTGGAGCTATCAAAATGCCTTTCGGTTGTTCTGCTTTGATCTTCAGTAACACCTTGGTCATTAATGGTAGAGGAAGGAATGCATAGATTGTTAGAGAGTTCCAGCTGAAGGAGAGAGCATCCATTCTCCATGCTTGAGGAATGTGTGTCCTCGAGCAGAACTTCTCCAGATGATGATTGAGGTGTGAGGCAAAGAGATCTATGTCCGGCCTCCCCTATGCCTGTGTTATTTGTGAAAAAATGTCTGGATGCAACATCCATTCGTGCGGGTCCAGGATGTTTCTGCTTAGACTGTCCGCCAGAACATTGTCCTTGCCTGGAACAAACTGGGATTGCAACAGTATGTTCAGTTTCAGGGACTTTTCCTGTCTGTAGAGGGGGTAAGAATGAGTACCTCCTTGTTTGTTTATGTACCACATAACAGTGGTGTTGTCTGTCCTTATTAGCAGATGACCTTGCTGAAGAAATTTTCCGAAGGCCTCGATGGCATGAATTACTGCTAACATCTCTTTTTGATTGATGTGCAGATGCACTTCCTGGGGAGTCCATTGCCCTTTTATACATCTGCCCTCCATGTGCGCCCCCCATCCATGATCTGAGGCATCTGTTGTAATGGTTTGGCTTGTTTGAGGTTTTGTTGAAGGACATGCCTTTAAGCTGGCTTGCTTGAGCCCACCACAAAAATTCCTTTTGTAGACATGGAATGAGTGGGATAATTGTATCTAAGTTGTGGCTGTGCTGAGACCACAAACTTTTTAGGTACCATTGTAGCTTTCTCATGTGTAGTCTTGCCAGTGGAATCAGTAGAATGAAAGATGCCATGAAACCCAGGGCCTGCAGGATTTTCCTTGCAGTCATCTGGGTGAGCTTTGCTAGGCTTCTGAAGTAATCTGGTAATTGTCCTTTCTTCTCTTATGTGAGGAAAGCCATTTGTGATTTTGTGTCCAGTTTGGCTCCTAGAAAAATTATTTGTTGGGATGGCAGTAGTCTTGATTTTTGAATGTTGACTGTGTATCCCAAAGCCTGTAGTAAGTGAATGACATAATTCAATTTTTTTGTCAAGGCTTGCTTGCTGTCCGCTTGTATAAGGCAGTCGTCCAAGTAAGGGTATATTTGTATCCCCTGGAGTCTGCAGTGTGCAACTACTGATGCCAGGCATTTAGTGAACACTCTGGGCGCAGTAGATAAGCCAAAAGGCAATGCTGAGAATTGATAATGCTCTGACCCTTCAAGAATTCTGAGGTATCTTCTGCAACTGTGTGATTGGGACATGCAGGTATGCCTCCTTGAGGTCCAGAGTAACCAGTCAAGACCCCTTGCCCAGTATGGGAAGAAGTTGCTGTAGCGTCAGCATTTTGAATTTTGGCACAATGAGAAAAGTCCAGTATAGGTCTCCATTGCTTTTCTTTTCTTGGAACAAGGAACAGTCTTGAGTAGAATCCCTGGCCTTGCTCCTGAGGAGGAACCTTTTCTATTGCTTTGATTTGTAGCAGCTTTGAAACTTGTATGAGAGCCTCTGCCCTTTGACTCTGTGGCAGATTTGGCATTTCTTGTCTCGTTGGCAAAGTATGGAAGTGGAACCTGTAACCTTGGTCTTATGTCCAGAATCCATTTGTCCTTTGTTAAAATGTGCCGATTTTTTGAAAATAAGGATAATTTTCCGCCTAAAGGTGCTTCTCTTTGAGCCTTGGTCGGCGGTGTCAAGGTCAAGTCATTGTGATTGTCCCTGTGGAGCAGTAGAAGTCCCTGCACCACTTCTCTGATTAGTCGGTTGCCATTGGCGTCCCCTGTAGGAGCCTCGGTATTGCCCTCTCCCTCGGGCACGCCTGTTTTTTTCCCCTTTGGAACTTGTCAGTGTCTGGAAAGGACCAATTCTTCGAAGGCCAATTCCTGCTGAACCTTGGTGGCTGAACCTGGAGAAAATCTTTGACTGTTTGCACTGATTTAGCCTTTTCCTCGATTGATTTCAACACATCCTGAGCATTAGCACCAAATAGCTTGTGTTTTTTCCAGAGGTGCATCTAGAAGCTTTACTTTAACATGATCTGGCAATGCCTGTTCTTTCAACCAAGCATGTCTAAGTATGACGGCCCCTGTCATAGCTGCCCTACATGAAGCTTCCAATGCATCATAACCACACTGAAGAAAATGATTGCTAACCTGTTGTGTATTATGAACCAAATCCTGCAAGGCCTTTCTATCTAAAGGCTCAGGAGAGGCTAACTTTTTCTGCAAATCATCTATCAAGAAATCCTGATACTGAAACATATGAAATAGGCAATTAAGGGCCCTCATGGCAAGGATGGTTGAGGTATAAACTTTTTTGCCACACCTCTCCAGGGACCTAGATTCCCTGTCTGTGGGCAGAGGATTCTTGGCCGAGGAAGTGGCCACTCCTTTGGGCCCCTGGGAAATAGTTTCTAGATCAACAGAATGGGCCTTAAAGAGATGTTTATGAGTTTCAGGAACCCTGTAGTATCTGTCTGGCTTGACAGGAACAGGAGGGAGAGAATCAGGAGAAGCACTCTAATCTGAGTACACATCATCCAATACATCAAGCACTGATGGGATAGCTAAAGGCCTGTGCTGGGGTAGCTTAAGGAAGGTACGAAGCAGTTTCCTGGAGTCGGAGAATTCCTGGCCCTGCCACTGAAAATGCTCTCTCATGGAGTGGAGAATTTCCCCGAAAGAAATATCCTCAGGAGGAGAGGCAGAAGGAATGGATTCCTCAGCATCAGAATCCCCGTAGGCCTGGAAAGACTCTTCCTGGGAATCTGCATGGTTTGCGTCACCAGAGACTTCATCTGAGGAAAGGGTGTCTGTCTGCTCAACCCTAGGCCTTTTGTCTGAAGGCGGCGGAGAACCTCTGTCAGGATGAGCCTGGGAGCCTCTGATTAAGGAAATTAGATCTGCAGCTAAAGTCATGATCTGTTTATCAGAAGTGGGACCCTGAGAAAAAGATTTAGGAGGGTGAAACTTAGCCTGGCTGGCAGCCTTAGCACGTGTGTAGGCCTTGATGGACAGACACCAGAGGCCTAGCGGCCCCACGTGCTGGAGTGACTTTGTCCACCGGTATGGTCTCAGGCAAATCTTGGGCTTCGGTATCTGGAGGAAAAACAACCGGTGCTGGGGTAGGCTCCGGGGCCGAAGAGAACGGTAAAGCGGTGTTGTCGGTCTGGAGCGGTGGAATTACCATTTCAGAAGAGACAGATGCACTCGCGGTAGGTTTTGGCGTGGTGTCGGTGGAAGTCGCGGGCTGAGAGCGTCGGTCCCGGTCCTTCCATTTTTTGGAAATGTGTTGTCGGTTGTTCTGACTGCATGATATAGGCGAACTTTTCGCCAAAAAAGTCTTCAGCAAATTCTGCCCGGCGCCTGAGTGTGCACTTATTGAAGCAAGCACAGGCAGCACAGGCCGAGACGTCGTGGTCTGGGCCAAGGCAGGGAAGGCAGTAAGAATGAAGTCCTTATGAGGTATTTGTTTACCACAAGACAAGCAATTATTAACTTTTGCAGTTTTATCTGACATTGGCTGAGGCAAGAAAAGGTTCCCCAACGGGGTACTTAGCTTTTTGATGACTTCGATTACTGAAAACACAGGAGCTGGCCGACCGGCATTTGCGAACTGTTTCTGCTTTGGGCACCGCGCGGCAAGAAAGACTGAAGATGGCTCCGGCTGATGCTTTTATACCCCAGCTGCTCTGACGTCGAAGAGGAGGAGACATCAGCCGACGCCGGACCCAGACTTTGGAATCCGGCCGACCGAGGGCTGCCTGAGACAGGACAACCCATATGTAAGGACTGCAGTTGCATTCTTGAAGGACATCTGTACTATGTTCATCGTGTTTCACTGTTGCAGTCATGACTGTAGGGTAGAATCCCAAAGCTGAAAGAAAGGGAGGTGGTCATAAAGAGGAAGGGGCGGCTAAAAGGCCCTGCAAGACTGCAGAGGCAAAGCCTGCCTGAGACTTAGAGTAGAGAGGTAGATTGTAGTGCTTAGAAAATGTATGCACTGAACTCCAAGTTGCAGCTTCCAAAATGTCCTTGGTAGGAAATCCCCTGAGGAAGGCCGCAGAAGTGGCAGCAGCTCTGGTGGAATGAGTCCGTATACTCCCTGGGATTTGCTTTCCATGGTGAGAATAACAAAATCTGATTCCATGAGCAATCCATTTAGAAATGGTCTGTTTGGAAATGGCTTTACCTTGGGAACTTTAAGCATAAGAAACAAACAATTGTTCTGATTTTCTGATGTCCTTGGTTCTGTTCAGGTAAAAACGTAGCTGTGTGTGTACATCCAAGGAATGTAAGATCCTTTCCCCTTTATTTTGAGGAGTGGGGAAAAAGGTTGGCAAGTGTATAGTTTGATTTAAAGCCACTTTGGAAACCACCTTAGGCATGAAGGTAGGATTAGTCCTCAAAGATATCCTGTCTTTATGAAAAATATAAGGTTCCACAGCCATAAGAGCTTGTAACTCTGAAACCCTCCTGGCAGTGGTTAGGGCTAACAGGATGGCTGTCTTCCAAGATAAAAACTTGATGTCAGAAGCAGCAGCAGGCTCAAATGGAGGCAAGGTTAGTTTTTCCAAAACATAGTTGAGATCCCAAGCAGGAATAGGAGGAGATCTAGGAGGTCTTAAGTTCTTAGCTCCTCTGAGAAACTGTCGCATGAGCTGGTGGGAAAAGATGGGAGGGTCTGTATTATAATGAGCAGAAATAGCAGAGGCATGTATCTTAATGGAAGAGAAAGAGAAACCCTTATGTAAGAGATCTGTCAAGTAAAGTAAAATTAAAGTAATGTTGGGAAGAAGAGGATTAGAATCCTGAGCCTGCATCCAGGAATAAAATCTTTTCCGTTTTCCTGCATAAGATTTTCTAGTGCTAGGACGTCTGGCTTCTAAAATAACATCCATAACCTGCTTGGGCAGTAAAGAAGAAATCAAAGGCCCTGGATTAACCAGGCCGCCAGGCTGAGAGTTCTGACATGAGAGTGTAGAACCTGACCCTGATGTTGGGACAGAAGGTTCGGAGACTGAGGTAAAACCCAAGGGGGCTCCAGGCATAGTTTTTTTAGAGTTGGATACCAAAACTGCTGAGGCCAATTTGGAGCCAGCAAGATGATCATCTTGGGCTTGTCCTGTTTTATCTTCAATAAAACCCGTGGAAGAAGAGGAAGAGGTGGAAAGGCATATCCCGAGAGGTTCCTCCAACTGAATGACAGGGCGTCCACTTTCCAAGCTTCTGTGTGGAAAATCCTGGTGCAAAAAGTCTGTAGCTGATGATTGAGATGGGATGCAAAGTGATCTATGTGAGGACATCTCCAGACTGCTATCATCATCCTGAATATTTTGGAGTCCAGCATCCACTCGTGTGGATCCGAAAGATTTCTGCTCAGACTGTCTGCCAGGAAGTTTTGTTTCCCTGGTAGAAACTGAGCTTGAAGATCCAGATTGCAAGATAGAGCTGTGTCCCATAGATCCATGGCTAGTCTGCAAAGGGGGTAGGAATGAGATCCCCCTTGCTTGTTTATGTACCACATAACTGTGGTGTTGTCTGTCCGTATTAACAGCTGTCCTGGTTGTATAAGATTCCTGAAGGCCAATAGAGCTTTCTGAACGGCTAACATTTCCTTTAAATTGATATGCAGGTGCTTCTGATCCTTTGTCCAAAGGCCCTGCAAACAATTGCACTGAAAATGGGCTCCCCAAGCATAATCCGAGGCGTCCGTGGTTAGAATCTGAGAGGCAGGAGGCAGACGGAAGGGCTTCCCTTTGTTTAGAGCACATGCCCTGGACCACCAAAGAAATTCATTTTGAAGGCAAGGAAGAACGGAGATCAGTATGTCTAAACTGTGGCAATGCTGAGACCATACACATTTTAGGTACCACTGTATTTTCCTCATGTGTAGTCTTGCATATGGTACGAGAAGGATGCAGGAGGCCATGTAACCCAAAGCCTGCAGGAATTTCCTTGCAGATAGACGAGTTAAAGTTGCCAAAGTTCTGAAAGTTGAAGCCAGCTGTAACTGTTTTTCGGATGTCAGAAATGCCATCTGGGTTGTGGTGTTTAGAAGTGCACCCAGAAAAGTTATCTGTTGTGATGGTGTCAAATTTGACTGTTTACAGAGAATCCCAGGAACTTGGAGGTTCTGTACAAATTCTAGATGCTGGAGTAAGACATCCTTGCTGTCTGCCTGAATTAGACAATCGTCCAGATAAGGGTAAATTTGAATTCCCTTGAGTCTGCAGTAAGCTACTACTGGCGCCAGGCATTTGGTGAAGACCCTGGGCGCAGCAGATAATCCAAAGGGCAGCGCAGAGAATTGAAAGTGCCTTGATCCGGCTTTGAACCTGAGGTATTTTCTGCGATCCTGCCTGATGGGAATGTGCAAATATGCCTCCTTCAAATCTAAAGTTACCATCCATGCATTTTTGGACAGCAATGGAAGAAGCTGTTGTAGAGTAAGCATCTTGAATTTTGGAATCTCTAGAAAGGTGTTCAATGGGTCTCCATGAGTTTTGCTTCCTTGGGACTAGAAAGAGCCTTGAATAAAACCCTTTTCCCATCTCTGAAAGAGGAACCAGTTCTATGGCATTCAAAGCCAAAAGAGCTTCCACCTGGTTTAAGGCCTCCGTCCATTGATGTTTTGGAAGGTCTGGCCATCCGCTTGGCCTTGGCAACATATGAAAATGGAATTTGTAACCTCTTAAAACCACATCCAAAACCCATTTGTCTTGGGTTATTTGAGTCCAATTTTGATAAGAGTGTTTTCCTCCGAGAGGGGCTTCCAGGAGAGAAGTTCCTGTAGCCCCACAGAGGGAGTCATTGAGTTTGTTTCCTTTGAGATTGTGACCTGCCCTCTCCTCCCCTAGGGGTGGAAGCAGTCCACTGTCTTGGTCTATAAGCAGCTTGTGATTGAGGCCTCCCTCTGGAACGTCTGTATCTACCCCTCTGAGGCCTGTCTGAAGTGGGAAAGGACCAATTTTTTGAAGGCCAATCCCTGCTAAATCTAGGAGGCTGTACTTGTAAGAAATCTTTAACTGTTTGCATGGATTTTGCCTTATCCTCCAGCTTTTTAATCACCTCTTCAGCTTTCGATCCAAACAAAACATTATGCTGAACAGGAGCATCCAATAATTTTGCCTTTACCTGTTCAGGTAAATTTTGTTCCTTTAGCCATGCATGCCTTCTAATGACTGTGCCAGAGGCCGCAGCCCTACAAGAAGACTCCAAGGCCTCAAAGCCACAGTGTAAACCATGCTTCCCAACCTGTTCAGTGGCATGCAATAAGTCATGTAATTCCTTATCTGCACAGGCAGAAATGGAAGTAAGCTTTTGTTTTAAGACAGACAATAGAAATTGCTGGTAGTTAAACATATGAAACTGACAGTTTAAAGCCCTAATGGACAAAGTAGCAGGTGTACATCTTTTTGCCCCATCTTTCTAAGGATCTAGAATCCTTTTCAGTAGGAATAGGATTTTTGGCAGAAGCAGCCTTAACTCCCTTAGGACCCTGAGAAATGGTTTCAGGGTCAGCAGAAGGGTTCTTGTATAAAAACTGATGGGAATCAGGAATCCTGTAATATCTATCAGGCTTAACAGGAGCAGAAGGAAAAGAGTCAGGGGTTAAGTTAGCCTCCAAAAATGCATCATCCACAATATCCAAAACAGGAGGAATAGCCAGGGGTCTATGCTGGGGAAGAAGAAATTCCCTCAGTCTTTTCTTGGATTCCGAATACTCCTGTCCTTCCCAGTGGAAATGTTCCCTCATTTCATGCAAAGTTTCCCCAAAAGAGAAATCCTCAGGGGGAGAAGCTGAATGAATGGATTCTTATAGGTTCATAGGTTTATACTAGGCTATCTGCCCTAAGGCATTTATAAGCCTAGCCCAAAGTTTTGTGGCTTACGCCACCCATTATATGAAAAAATACTGTGCCCATTAGTTTGTTGTGCCTCTGTCCAGCAGTGACACAGAGATGATTCCCGGGGTAAACCTACGATCTCCCATCCACAGGTCAAGATTTCTCTTGAACAGAGCCAGCGAGGTGCTCTGCCTCACATGGACCGGGATTTTATTCCACAGCATAGGGAGTCTGAGTGATAAATCTATCCCTCCAGCACATCCTATTTATATCCGTGCTAAGGTTTAAGTCGCTTGCTCTAGTGGTTTTGGTGGATTTGGATTTTTTGAGGTGGAGCATGTCCATTATTTCCAGGTTGGACATGGCCTTGTATGTCAGGCACATGTCACCTCTGAGCAGATGGTATGCGACTGAATAGAGCTGGAGTTTCTTCAATCTGGCAGCATATGACAGATTTTAGAGTCCCTTTATCCTTTTGGTGAGGAACTTTTGGGGTCTCTCCAACTGCTGCAGATGTCGGGTGAGATACATCCCGAATGGGGCATTGTACTCTATCATTGGTCTAATAAGTGAAGAGTACAGAGGAACAATGACCTCACTAGATCTGGATGTGAATCCCTTCATGATCAGGTGGGCAATGTAGAAGGTCTTTCTAACCACTTTAGCAACGTGAGTGTCAAAAGAAAGGCCACTGTCAACCTGGGTCCCCAGGTCCCTGATAACCTCTTCTGTGCTTAGTGGATTGCCACCTATATGGTAGCTTGGGGTTACCTTGTTTTTCCCGAAGGGTATGACTATACATTTTTTGGCGTTTAACTTCAGGCCATGGCTCTGGCACCAGCTATCTGTTTTCCGTGAGTCCCTTCTGAAGGATATCCGTGTCCGATGCACTTTCCACTATGGCGCCCAGTTTGCAGTCGTCTGCAAACTTTGTCAGCCAGTGTCCTCCCATGTTGGCCTGTACTTCTGAGAAGTAGATGCCGAACAATAGGGGGCCAAGGACCGAGCCCTGTGGGACACCACTTGTGACCGGCTTGGAGTCTGACATAGCGCCAGCAACTCTAACCCTGTGGGTTCTGTCCTTAAGCCAGTTTGCAACCCATCTTGTGACATATGGGTTTACATTTAAGCTGGTAAGTTTTTCTACAATACCAGAGTGGGGTATTGTGTCGAAAGCCTTTGCAAGGTCAAGGTAGGCTGTATGAACTGCCTTTCCCTCATCAATGGCCTTGGTGACTGTTTCGAAGAAGTCGACCAAGTTCAAAAGGCATGATCTGCCCTTGACGAAGCCAAACTGGGTCGGGTCCAATGTCCGCAAGTCCCCCATATCTTTGTTTATGAGCTCCATTATGATCCTCTCCATAGCTTTGCAGACTAGACTTGTTAAGCTTATGGGGTGGTAATTACCAGGGTCCGTAGAGGCACCACCTTTGTGGAGTGGGACCACAGTTGCCGTACGCCACTCCTTGGGCACGTTATCCTGTGGTAAGGCTGAGATTAAACAGCTGCCTTATGTGTGGGTTTAATTCCTCATTTAGCTCGTGTAGCACACAGCCGGGGACACCATCCGGTCCCATCGATGCTGTGTTTTTAGCTTTAGAGAGAGCAGCTTTCACCTGCGCATTTGAGATGTCTGGGAGGCTACACTCCGCTGGGATAGTTATCTCTCCTTTAGGGGGGGAGAGGGGGGTGAAGTTTGCACTGAACCAGCATCAGAATCCTTATAAGGAGGGAAAGAATATTCCTGATCAGAAGAAGAAACTGAGGGAACAGAAGCCTGATCAGAGGAATCATAACATCCTGCCTTGGCCTTTTGTCTGGAGGGGGATGACAACTCCTAATCAAAGTAAATAAATCCTCCGCCATCTTGAGTAACTGTTTCTGTGACTTGGGAGCCGGTTCAGAAGAGGCCTTAGTAGAAGTCTTTGATTTTGAAGTAGTCTTTGCCTTTGTCTTTGCCTTTATTAGTAGCTGAGTAGGCCTGAAAACCCCTTCGGAAGCCAGTACCTGCACAGCGGCTCCGGACCCATCCAAAGGAGCATTGTCCGAAGGTCCTGCAACAGAAATATTTAAAGGCCTGGTTGGCTCCTCATGAGAGTCCGTTTCGGCTGTCTGTTCTGAAATGGCCGACGACAGGGGCTGCAAAAGCGCCTCACTGACTACGGCTGAACCTGAAGCTGGCTCCGCTTGTGCGCTATCATCAGATTTGGACCTCGGAGGCCTGTCTTTATACTTGCGACGTTTGTGAACTCCGGTAGCCGGGACCGTATCAGACGACATTTTGTAGTTAAGGCGCCTACCGAAGTAATGCAAAGCAAAATCGTACCTTCGCGTAATTGTACGTTGATTGAATCTAGCACAAAACCGACAACTAGCTACGTTGTGGTCAGGGCCCAAGCAAGGAATACAGTAAGAATGAAAATCCTTATGAGGTATTTGCTTCCCACATGAAATACAATTATTAACTTTTTCTGACATCGGAGTGGAGCAAGAAAAAAGTTTCCCCTACGGGGTACTTCGCTTTGAGTGGAGAAGAAAGTCTTCGGACCGAAGTATATCAGTAAAATTCGTCAGGAGTCAGCCGACCAGCACTTGCGAACTGCTATCACAGCACGGCAAGAAAGACTGGAGAAGATGGCGTCGGCTGTCAGCTTTATACTCCTGGTGCCCTGACATCAGGGAGCATGGTTGAACAGCTGACGCCGGACCCAGACTTTGGGATTCTGGCCAACCGAGGGCTGCCTGCCAGCAGGGGAGAACCCTACAGTCATGACTGCAACAGTGAAACACGAACATCTGTACATATCTGTACATCGTGTTTCACTGTTGCAGTCATTACACTTGGGTTGAATCCCAAAGCTGAGGTTGGACGGCTGGGTCTAAATGGGATTAGGAGTGGCTATGAAGCCCTGCAGAACTGCAGTGGCAAAGCCTGCTCTGGATTTAGAGTAAAGAGGTAAGTGGTAGTGCTTGGCAAAAGTGTGCACTGAACTCCAAGTTGCAGCCTCCAAAATTTCCTTGGTTGGTACTCCTCTGAGAAAGGCTGCTTAAGTGGCTGCTGCCCTGGTATAATGTGGCCTAATATTCTTAGGCACTGACTTGCCATGCTGTGCATAGCAGAAATGAATACAGTGTCCTATCCATTTTGAAATAGTCTGCTTTGAAATAGCCTTTCCTTGTGATCCTGCAGCATAAGCTACAAACAGTTGCTTAGTTATTCTGAAAGCTTTTGTTTTGTCCAAGTAAAAACGTAGCTGCCTGTGTATGTCCAAAGAGTGCAGAAGTCTCTCCCCTTTATTCTGGGGATTTGGATAAAATGTTGGCAAATGAATGGTTTGGTTAAGAGCCACACTGGATACTACCTTTGGCATAAATGTTGGGTTTGTCCTTAGAGAAACCCTGTCCGGATGAAAAATGATAAAAGATTCCACTGCCATTAATGCCTGTAACTCGAGACTCTTCTTGCTGAAGTTATTGCTAGGAGCAGAGCAGTTTTCCATGATAAGAATTTTATATCAGCTGTATTGGCTGGCTCAAAAGGAGGCAGTGTGAGCTTTTCTAAAACAAAGTTGAGGTCCCATGTAGGTATCGGTGCTCTCCTTGGGGGTCTTATGTTTTTTGCCTCTCTGAGGTACTGTCTTAGCAGTGGATGAGAGAAAATAGGAGGTTCCGTATTGTAATGAGCTGAAATGGCAGAGGCATGGATCTTAATTTACGAGAAGGATAGGCCTTTGTCCAGCATCTCAGTTAGGTATTGTAAAATTTGAGGAATATTTGGAACAAGTGGTTCAAGTCCTTGTGCCTGGTTCCAAGCACATAATCTCTTCCATTTTTCTGCATACGATTTCCTGGTGCTGGGCCTCCTGGCATCCAAAATGACATCCATAACAGCTTTAGAGAGAGAGAGATGTGTTCCGAGTGGTTATATTACCTGCCATGCAGCCAGATTTAAGGTTCTGAGTTGGCTGTGCAGGATCAGATTGTTTTGTTGAGTCAGAAGATGAGGAATTTGAGGTAAAGTCCAGGCTGGGCCTTGAGACAAGCTCTTTAGGATTGGGTACCAGTGCTGGCGTGGCCAGTCGGGGGCAATCAGAATCATTTTTGGCTTCTCGTCTGACTTTTAGGAGCACCTTGGGAAGGAGAGGCAGTGGTGGAAAGGCATAAACTGTTAGGGTTTCCACTTTCCATGCTTGTGAGTGATAAGTCCTTGTGCAGAATCTCTGTAGTTGGCAGTTGTGAGGGGAGGCAAAAAGATTTATGTCTGGGAATTAGAAGTTATGTCCTTACCATAACGTTCCATGTGGAGTGTTCATCTCGCCTTTGTTCTTACACCTGGGTTCGGAGCCGATCCTTGGCTCCGTGTCGGCCACTTGCAAGCTCTGCATCGAGAAGAAGCTCGAGACAGCCTAATTCCCACAATCCCCCTCTGCCTTTACCTCAGATCTAGTTTGCAAGCAAACCAGCAGTCAGAGAGTGAACACACTCATGCAAAAATTTACATAAATGCAAGAACACTTATATCTATATATATATATATGTACATCATATATATATATATATATATATATACAACAACTGCGAATGCAGAAGCAGAATAACTCAGACCAGGCACCAAATTGAACGTTCTTCCTAGGGTGGGAGGGTGGGAATGTAAGAACAAAGGCGAGATGAACACTCCACATGGAACGTTATGGTAAGGACATAACTTCTAAATGTGAGTGTTCGATCTTGCCGTTTGTTCTTATACCTGGGTAGCGTCCCTAGCTCCATGTTCCTGAGGAACTCACGGGAGAACGTTCTTGAGCACAGTGGAACCAAAGGTTGCCCTGTCCCTAGAAACCCTGTCTACTTTGTAATGAGAGATGAATGCATGTGGTTTAGACCAAGTAGCAGCTGCACAAATAGTGTCTAATGGTAGGCGAGCTGCATGAGCCAGGGATGTAGACACTGATCTTGTAGAATGTCCTTTGGGTTTGACAGATAAAGTTTGATTTGAAGAATCATAAACGTATATAATACAATCAGTTAGCCATTTGGAAAGAGTTTGTTTAGTAACCGCTACACCTTTCCTGCTGTCAGCAAAGGCTACAAAAAGTTGATCAGATTTCCTGTGATCCTTTGTTCTATCCAAATAAAATCTAAGTTGTCTATGGACATCCAACTTGAGTAACATATACTCCAATTTATTGGAGTGATTTCTGAAAAAGGTAGGCAATTCAATGGATTGATTAATGTTATTGATAGAGCAAACTTTGGGGAGAAAAGATGGATTAGTGCGAAGAGATACTCTGTCAGAGTGAAAGATCAAATAAGGGTGTTTAATAGAAAGAGCCTGAAGCTCAGACACTCGCCTAGCTGATGTAATGGCTACCAAGAAGAGGGTCTTCCACGACAAATACTTCAATGGACAAGAGGAGGCTGGTTCAAATGGGGGTAACATCAATTTAGATAATAAAAGGTTTAGATTCCAAGGCGATGTAGGAGATCTAACTGGTGGTCTAATATGGAAAGACCCTTTTAAAAAGGCCTTACAAAGTCTGTGAGACATTACAGGAGCCCCACATTCTTCCATATGAAAGTTGGAGATGGCAGCCAATTGCAAGTGGCAGGGGACGCTCCTTGGTGGAACAATTCTGTTAAAAACTCCAAGATCTTGTTTAACGGAGCTATGACAGGGTCCAAATTCTGTGAGTTTGCCCAGAATACAAAACGCTTCCATTTACTAGTGCAGGTCTTTGTAGTGGAAGCTTTATGAGAAGCCACTAGTATATTCTGAACTGCAGGTGAAAGAAAATCAGACCTGGCTAAGAAGGGAAGCGGAGCAGCCAAGCTGCTAGATGGAGTGACCCAAGCGAGGGGTGAGGAACCCTGACGAGTGAGTCAGTAGATCTGGCTCTGGGTCCAGGATCCAAGGTCCTCGAATGCGGTGTTGTAAAAGAAAGGGGAACCAAATTTGACGAGGCCAGAATGGGGCAATGAGGATGATCGTCCTTTGCAGGTTGTTGGCTTTCTGTAGAAACTTTGCAATCAGGGGAAAGGGAGGAAAAACGTAGAGGAGACCCGGGGGCCAATCGTGCACCAGCGCGTCCCTGGGGACTTCCCCTGGAGGGGGTAATAGGGCAAAGTAGCTCCTGCATTTGGCGTTCATTGGAGACGCAAAAAGATCGCAGGAAGGCTGGCCCCACTTTCGAAAAATCTTCTTCGCAACTGACTGTTTGAGGGACCACTCGTGAGGCAACAGGATTGCTCTGCTCAGCCTGTCGGCTATGACGTTGGATGACCCCAGGATGTGCGTTGCGATCAGAAAGCGACCCGTGGACTCCGCCCATTGCCAGATTCTCATGGCCTCTCTGCATAGCTGATAAGACTTGGTTCCCCCTTGTTTGTTTATGTACCAGACTACGGACATGTTGTCTGTCTGAACTGCAATAGTCCCTAGAGGAAGAAGGGGAGCAAAGTGTTGCAATGCTAGAAACACTGCCCTCAACTCTAGAACATTGATGTGCAGATTGTACTCTGAAATTGGTCCATTCGCCTTGGACTGTCTCTGTCCCTGAAAGATGCCCCCCCACCCTATCAGGGAAGCGTCCATGGTCACCGTAGCTGTCGGCGTGGGTAGGACAAATGGTCTTCCGCTGGAAAGGTTGCAAGTCTGAAGCCACCAGGCTAGGTGTGATTTGCATGTGTTTGTGATCAGAATCTCGTGTGTCAGAGG
The DNA here is from genome assembly GCF_019279795.1 of Protopterus annectens. Classification (NCBI taxonomy): domain Eukaryota; kingdom Metazoa; phylum Chordata; order Ceratodontiformes; family Protopteridae; genus Protopterus; species Protopterus annectens. The sequence goes on along the minus strand of NC_056749.1, from coordinate 532,352,336 downwards.
TAGCTGTTGGAACGACCATTGTGCAAACAGTAGCCATTGTAGAACTCTCATGTGCAGTCTTCCCAATGGTATCAGCATGAGAGAAGCTGCCATGAGACCCAAAACCTTCAGAACCAGTTTTGCTGGGGATTTTCTGGATGACAGAAGAAGAGATATGTGGCTTTGTAGTGAGGCTATCCTTTCTGGAGGAAGCCTTAGAATTAAATGATGCATATCCAATTCCGCTCCTATGAATAAGATATGCTGTGATGGCTGTAGTAAAGATTTTTCGAAATTTACGGAAATTCCGAGGTGAATACAAAGTTGTAGAGTGTAATCCCTGGCCTGTATCAGTTGACGCCGGGTGGTGGCAGAAAGGAGCCAGTCGTCCAGATACGGAAACACCTGGAATCCTAGGCGTCTCAGATGAGACGCTACCACTGCCATACATTTGGTGAAAACCCTGGGGGCTGAGGTCAGACCAAAGGGCAGGGCTCGAAACTGATAGTGACTGGCTCCCAGCCGGAAGCGCAAATGATCTCTGGACGCCCTGGCCATTTTGATGTGGTAGTATGCGTCCTTCAGATCTGTTGAGCACATCCAGTCGTCCTTCTGTAAGAATGGAAGGATCGATTGAAGCGTGACCATTCGGAACTTTTCTTTCTTGACGAAGGTATTGAGGTTGCTTAGGTCCAGAATCGGCCTCCAGTCCCCTGTCTTCTTTGGAACTAAAAGAACCTTGAGTAAGTTCGAATCCTCTTGGTCCACTGGGACTGGTTGGATGACTTTTTCTAGCAGCTTTGAAATTTCTATAGCTGCTGGGTCTCGCAGATGGGGCGGCACATCTGGGAGTCTTCTCTTTGGAATGGGGGTGGATAGGAAGGGTATTCTGTAACCTCTGGTAACAACGCTTTTTACCCAGTTGTCTGTAGTCAGATTTTGCCAGGCCTGAGGGTATAAAGCTAGCGACCCCGACTGCCTCCAGAGCAGGACAGTCGGGCCTCCTCTCAGGAGTGCTGGAAAGGTTTTCCAGGGGGGGTATCCCTGTCACCTTGGTTTTGTGGACCCCTCTGCCGCCAGGCGGCGTCTTCCACCTCTGCCCCTCCTCTGCCTCTAGAGGGGCATCACCCTGTGTGCCTGGGAAAGAACCTTGGGGTTTTGAAACCACATTTTTCCACCGCGTTGCCCTTTGGGAATGGTCTGGATGGGGTGGAAAAACGGACTCCGACAGCAGACAGAGTCTTTCCCTCCTGCTCACACCGGGTAAGGGTCTCCTTTACTTTGGGGCCAAAGAGAGTGGCACCGTCAAATGGGGCGTTAGTAAAGGAAGACTTGAAGGCTTCCGCAAATGAACATAAGCGCATCCAGGATTGTCTATGAAGAGCAATCGCTGAAGCTGCTGCCCTACTCGATCCTTCGGCTGCATATGAGATCAGCCTCATGGACGAGTTTGCAATGGATGCAAGGGTATTGAGTTGTGCTGTAACTTTCTCCGAGACAGCAGCATCTGTAGTACCCTGGAGGGTATCTCCCAACTCTGATTAGATCTCTGTAGTCGTGTGAAGTGGGTCAAATAGTTCAGGGATCGCATAGAAAAAGCCGATGAACTAAAAATGCGCTTCCCGTACCTGTCCATGGTCCTAGAATCTCTATTAGGGGGATGGACAGATGAGGAAGATTCCGACATCTCCTTTTTCGTGGCCGCTGCCACCACCATAGCGCCCACTGGAACTCCTTTTGTCAGATAAGCCTTGTCTTGGGGTGCAGTAATATACTTATTAGGCTTTCTAGGGACTGACTCCACCGTGTCAGGAGCCTCCCACGCCCTTCGAGCAATCAGCTCCATTAACTCATCGAAGGGCGGAGTGACCCAGGAGGAGGAAGGGCGAGCACCAAATGCCTTCAGCAAGACTGACTCATCCTCAGAAGGGGGGAGGGGACTGCCAATCACCTCTCTGCTTTAGGATCTCCAAGATGTCAGAAAAAGAGACATCTTCTGAGGGTGACTTTGGGAACCCTTCTGACTCATCCAAGTCAGTATCGGATGTCAAAGATTCTTGTGGAGAATCTAAGTGTCTCCTCTTACACAATCTTTTCCTAGGGACTTCTTCGGGGGAGCATCCGAAGAAGCCTCCGAGGAAGAGGGGCACCTCCAGGGGTGGCTGAGACACAGGTGCTCGACGCTTAGCTGTAGCCGTGGGTGCAGAGGAGGACAACTGACCTTTATGGGGAGGAGAAGCTGTTTCTGCTGATGTGGTTGTCTGGGTAGACAACACCTTCCTCATGAGATCGAAGGCCCCCGGGTCCCGAGTCGAGGTATCTCCCGGTTCAAGAAATGGGAAGAATCCCGAAACAGGCACCGAAGGCATCGACCCGAGGACGGAACAGAGTCGATCCGAGCCGAGGCCCGAGAGGGAGCATCGGAACCGAAACATCGGTCCGACTCGGTCCCAGAACCCAGGATGGATCTTCGGCTCAGAGACTCCGGTACCGGATCCGACAGAGTCGAGGTGAACGGAGCCGACCGAGAAAAGGACGGTTCTGGCACAGAGGGCTCCACAATCAGCAGCTCAGCTTCTTCTGGCTCAAGACTGGACAGGTCTCGGAGGAGGAACAGATGGAGACAGTGGAAGGCCTTCAAGTCTCGACACCAATTGAGAGGAGACCGAGATGAGTTTGGATAAGGCCGATTCTCCATTAACTTCTGCACCACGCGTCTACATCGGTATCAGAAAGGGGTCTGGAAGAACGGGTCGAAGGAATCGAAGACGGAGCCGACCTCAACAGTGTCGGGGAGGAGCTCCGTCACGGTTCCAAGACTCGAGGCTCGAAACTGACAACAGTTGAACACTCGGCCCAAGTCTGTGGAACCGGTGATCTAACTTTAACTGAAGAGCTCGGAGCCGATGACCTGGGCTCCGACGTCTTCGATTCCTTCGAGGATTTGGATGCCTGGTCTGAAGCATCCAGAGCCTCTTGAAAAGTAGGTTTTAACAAACCCCTATCCATGAGTTTCCTGCGCCTATCTGTCATGACCCTCCCACTGAAAGAATGACAAATTGAGCAGTCTTCTTGCAGATGGAGAGGGCCAAGACAGTAGACGCAGGAACTATGATTGTCAGTAACTGACATCTTTTGCCCACATTGGCAACGCTTGAACCCAGATTTAGCCTTCTCAGACATCTTAAACTAATATGGGTAGAAAGTGAAAAGTCAAGTCCAGTAGTAAAGTCCAATCCGGTAAATTTGTCGAATCCAGTAAAAAGAAAAATGTCTATCCGGTAGTCAATCCAGTAAGGGGTGGTAGGCCCCGAGGGAAACTCTAATAAGTTTAAATTAACTTAAACGGAACCAAGAAAACCTCAACCGTACCACACACACACACTTTGTCACTAAACAAACTTTTTTAGAATAAAATTATTCTGAAATAACAAGAAAAAATCTTAAAATCTTAGCTTTAGGTGCTCGAGCTCGACCCAGTGATGCGAACGCTGCAGCGGCAAACTAGATCTGAGGTAAAGGCAGAGGGGGGTTGTGGGAATTAGGTTGTCTCGAGCTTCTTCTCGATGCAGAGCTTGCAAGCGGCCGACACGGAGCCGAGGATCGGCTCCGAACCCAGGTGTAAGAACAAACGGCGAGATCGAACACTCTCACATTCCCCATTTCCTTGTTATCATGTTGAAGACCTGTGGATTTAGTTTCCACTCGTGAGGGTCCATGAGGTTTCTGCTTAGTTCGTCTGGCAGAGTATTTTTCTTTCCTGGCAGGAATTGTGCCTGCAGATGTACTTGATAGGTCAGTGCTGTGTTCCACAAAGTCCTGGCTTGCATGCAGAGGGGGTAGGAATGTGTGCCCCCTTGCTTATGTACCACAACTGTAGTATTGTCCATCTTTAGTAATAATTGTCCTGGATGTAGTAGATCCTTGAAGGCTGTCAGGGCATTCTGTACAGCTGGCATCTCTTTTTGATTGATGTGAAGATGCATTTGATCCGCGGGACACGTGCCCTGAATACATTTTCCTGCCATGTGTGCCCCCCAGGCATAATCTGATATATCTGTTAGTGTCTGCCTGGCTGTGGGTAAAGCGAAAGGCTGTCCCTTGTGGTGACAGGCCAGTGTCCACCATCGAAACTCCTGTTGCAGGCAGGGAATAACAGTTACTATTGTTTCCAGGCTGTGGCAATGTTGAGTCCAAACACTTTTTAGATACCATTGTAGCTTCCTCATATGCAGTCTTGCATATGGAATTAGCAGAATGCAGGATACCATGAAGCCAAACGCCTGCAGAATGTTTCTTGCAGGTAGCTGTGTCTTTGTTGCCATCATCTGAAAGTAATGAGTCAGTTGCCTTTGCTTGTCTGGCGGGAGAAAAGCCTTCTGGGCAGTTGTATTTAAGCTTGCACCCAGGAATATTATCTCTTGAGAGGGCACTAGTTTTGATTTCTTTTTCGTACAAGTAGGGATATATTTGAATTCCTTTTTGTCTGCAAAATGCAATTACTGGTGCCAGGCATTTTGAAGACGACCCTGGGCGTAGCAGATAAGCCAAAGGGGAGTGCAAAGAATCGGTAATGCACTGAGCCAGCTATGAATCTGAGGTATCTTCTGCAAGATTGTCTGATTGGGACATGCAGGTATGCCTCTGCGGTCCAAAGTAACTAGCCAAGCCTTCTTGCCCAGCATGGGTAGAAATTGCTGCAGTGTCGACATTTTGAATTTTGGAACATCCAGCAAAGTATTTAGACTTGACAGGTCCAGTACTGGTCTCCAGGCATTGCCCTTTCTGGGTACCAAGAAAAGTCTCGAGTAAAATCCTTGTCCCTGTTCTTGTTGTGGTACTTTTTGAATAGCTCTCATGTCCACGAGAACAGAAATTTGTTTTTGTGCCTCTGCCCATTGATTTTGTGGCAGGTCTGGCATACCTTTTGACCTTGGTAGGGTGTGAAAGTGGAACCTGTAACCCTGAGAAACTATATTCAGTACCCATTTGTCCTGGGTGATCATGTGCCAATTTTGTGAGAAAAGTGCTAGTTTTCCCCCTAAGGGTGCTGACAAAAGGTAAGTGCTTGGTATTCATAGAGGGAAGTCATTGGGACAGTTTCCTATAAGGTTGTGATTTGTCTTCTCCGCCTTTGGGGGCTGAAGAACCCCATTGTTTAGGTCTGTATGAGCCTTGGGGCTGAGATCAGCCTCTTGGGAGTCTGTATCTGCCTCTTTGTGGCCTGTCTGACACTGGAAAGGACCAATTTTTAGAAGGCCAGTTCCTGCTAAATCTAGGTGGCTGAACCTGTAAGAAATCCTTTACTGTCTGCATTGATTTTGCTTTATCCTCAATTTTCTTTAACACCTCTTCTGCCTTAACACAAAAAGTATCGTGCTGTAATGCAGCATCCAATTATTTTGCTTTAACATGATCAGGTAAACTTTGTTCTTTTAACCAAGCATGCCTTCGAATGACAGAGCCTGTAACTGCGGCTCTGCAAGAAGCCCCTAATGAATCAAAACCACATTGCAGAGTATGCTTTCCCACTAGTTCAGCTGCATGCAATAAATCCTGCATTTCCTTATTGTCAGGACATTCTGAGCTTCTAAGCATTTTCTGTTTTAGCAAAGACATTAGCTATTGTTGATATTTAAGCATGTGAAACTGGCAGTTTAAAGCCCTTACAGCTAAAGTAGCAGAAGTGTAAACTTTATTCCCCCCATCTATCTAGTGCTCTAGAATCCCTATCTGAGGGAACAGGGTTTTTTGCAGTGGAAGCCTTGACCCCTTTGGGACCCTGAGAAATTGTTTCTGGGTCAGCAGCAGGGTTTTTATAAAGAAACACATGAGTCTGGGACCCTGTAGTACCTATCTGGCTTGACTGGTGCAGGGGGTAAAGAATCAGAGACTAACTGGATTCAGAAAAAACATCAACATTATCTAGTACAGGGGGGATAGCAAGGGGCCTGTGCTGAGGCAGCAAAAGAAAGTCTCTGAGCCTTTTCTTGGATTCTGAATAATCCTGGCTCTCCCAATGGAAATGCTCCCTCATAGTGTGCAAGGTTTCCCCAAAAGAGTAACCCCAGAGGAGAAGTTGAAGGGATAGACTCTTCAGCATCAGAGTCCTCATAGTGAGGAAGAGAATATCCCTGTTCTGAAGAGAAATCAGAGGAAATAGAAACCTGGTCAGACGAGTCAGTCAGTTTCTTGCCTAGGCCTTTTATCAGGAGGGGGATGGGAACCCCTGATCAAAGTAATTAGGTCCTCGGCCATTTTAAACATCTGTTTCTTTGGCATGGATGACTGTCCAGGAGAATGCTGTACTTGTTTCTTTGTCTTTAATGGTGTCTTAGACTTTGCCTTGGCTGCTGAAGTGGACTTGATAGTAAAGCTGTGTAGGTCTGAAAACACCCTCAAAAGCCGATGCCTGCTCAGCGGCTCCGGACCCATCGGAGGGAATAGTTTCCGTAGGCCCAATACCTTGAGTTTCCAGAGACCTAGTTGTCTCCATGTGGGAGTTGGAGGTGGCCTGTGGCTCTGAGGTAGCAGGTGTCAGGGGCTGCGAAAGCGCCTGAGAACAGGCGACTGGCATAGAAGAGGCTTGGTCGGTTTTGGACCTTGGATGCCCATCCTTTTCTTTGTCTTTGCATTTTTTATGAATTCCGGTCGTCGGTTGTTCCGATGGCATTATGTAGTTAAACCTTCGGCCACAGTAATGTAAAGCAAAATCAAATAGACGCTTAATAGTGCATTGGTTGAATCCAACACAAAACCGACAACTAGCAATGTTGTGGTCAGGGCCTAGGCAAGGAATACAGTAAGAGTGAAAATCCTTATGAGGTATTTGCTTCCCACAAGAAATACAATTGTTAACTTTTACTGACATCGGTCTGGAGCAAGAAAACATTTCCCCTATGGGGTACTTAGCTTCATTGAAGACTTTGGCTCTGAAATTCAATTTCGAAAATCTCAGGAGTTTGCCGACCGGCACTTGCGAACTGCTTTTGATTCGGGCACCTCGCAGTAAGAAAGACTGAAGAAAATGGCGTCGGCTGAATCTTGTATACCCCTGACGCACTGACGTCAGGGAAGAGGCGACAGCAACCGACGCCGGACCAGGACTTTGGAATTCTGGTTGACTGCGGGTAGCCTGCTAGCAGGATAACCCAAGTGTAATGACTGCAACAGTGAAACAAGAACATCTGCAGTGGCAAAGCCTGCCCTGGATTTAGAGTAAAGAGGCAGATTGTAATGTTTTGTGAAGGTATGCACTGAACTCAAAGTAGCAGCCTCTAAGATGTCTTTGGTTGATACTCCCCTGAGAAAGGCTGCAGAAGTGGCTGCAGCTCTGGTTGAATGTGGCCTAATGCCCTTAGGCACTGGTTTGCCATGCTGTGAGTAGCAGAAATGAATGCAGTGACCTATCCACTTTGCTTTTCCTTGTGATGCTGTGCCATATGCCACTAGTAATTGCTCTTTCTGAAAACTTTAGTTTTGTCCAAGTAAAATCTAAGTTGTCTGTGTACGTCCAAAGAATGCAGAATTTCCTCCCCTTTGTTCTGTGGATTTGGATAAAAAATTGGCAAATGAATTATTTGGTTAAGGGCTACACTGGATACCACCTTAGGCATAAATGTAGGGTTTGTTCTCAGAGACCCTGTCTGGATAGAAAATGATAAAAGGTTCCACAGCCATGAGAGCCTGTGGCTCTGAAACTCGTCTTGAAGTTATTGCTAGGAGCCAGAGCTGTTTTTCAAGATAAGAACTTTATGTCCGCAGTAGCCAGCTGGCTCAAAAGGAGACAAGGTGAGTTTTCCCAAGACATAATTGAGGTCCCATGCAGGTAATGGCGTTCTCCTTGGAGGCCTTGAATTTTTGGCTCCTCTGAGGTACTGCCTTAAAGGATGAGAAAAAAGTGGTGGCTCTGTATTGTAATGAGCCAAAATGGCAGAGGCATGGATTTTAATTGATGAAAAAGATGGGCCTTTGTCCAGCATCTCAGTTAAGTATTGCAAAATCTGAGGAATATTTGGGACAGCTGTATCAATTCCTTGATTTTGGTTCCAAGCGCAACATCTCTTCCATTTACCAGCATAGGATTTTCTATTACTAGGCCTTCTGCGTTCTAAAATGACATCCATCAACTTTACTGAGAGGTGTGGTTTGTATGGCTACATTATCCGCCATGCTGCCAGGTTTAGGGTCCTGAGTTGGCTGTGCAGAATCTGATTGTTTTGCTAGGACAGTAGATGAGGTATTTGAGGTACGGTACAGGCTGGGCATTGGGACAAGTTCCTCAAGATCGGATGCCAGTCTGGGGCAATCAGAATCATTTTTGGTTTCTCTTGCCTGACCTTTACGAGTACCCTGGCGAGGAGAGGCAGTGGAGGAAAGGCATATACTGATAGGTTTGTCCAGTTGAAAGATAAGGCATCCACTTTCCAAGCTTGTCTGCGGTAAGTCCTTATGCAGAATCTTTTTAGTTGATTGTTTTGAGGGGAGGCAAATAGATCTGTCTGGGCGCCCCCATTTCTTTGTTATGCTGAAGACTTGTGGATCCAGGTGCCTCGTGGGGATCCATGAGGTGTCCGCTTAGTTCGTCTGCCTGAGTATTTTCCTTTCCTGGAAGGAATTGCATCTGTAGATAAACTTGATAAGTCAATGCTGTGTCCCATAAAGCCATGGCTAGCCTGCACAGGGTATAAGAATGAGTGCCCCCTGCTTATGTACCGCATGACCATGGTGTTGTCTGTCTATCAGTAGTTGTCCCGGATGAAGTGCATCCTTGAAGGCTGTCAGGGCATTTTGAACAGCTAGCATCTCTTTTTGATTGATATGTAGATGGCTTTTAATTTGTGGACCAGGTGCCCTGAATGCCTCTTCCTGCCGTGTGTGCTTCCCAGGCATAATCTGATGCATCCGTCGTTAGGCTGTGCCTGGCTGGGGGCAGGACCAGCTGTCCCTTGCTTTGGTGACAAGCCTTTGCCCACCATCGAAATTCCTGTTGCAGGCAGGAAATCAGAGTAATCATTGTTTCCAGACTGTGGCAATGTTGTGTCCATACACTTTTTAGGTACCATTGAATTTTCCTCATATGCAGGCTTGAATATGGAATTAGTAAGATGCAGGATGCCATGAAGCCCAAAGCCTGCAGAATTTTTCTTGCAGATAACTGGGACTTTGCTGCTATTTCCTTGAAATAAGTAGTCAGTTGCCTTTGTCTGGAGTGAGATAAGCCATCTGGGCAGTTGTATTTAAGCTTGCACCCAGGAATATCATCTCTTGAGAGGGTACTAGTTTTGATTTCTTTTTGTTGACTGTGTACCCTAGGCATGTTAAAAGTCTCATCACAAACGTCAGATGCTGTAGTAGAATGCCCTTGTTCTCTGTTTGTATAAGGCAGTCATCCAAGTAAGGGTATATTTGTATTCCTCTGTCTGCAGTAAGCAATTACTGGAGACAGGCACTTTGTGAAGACCCTGGGCGCAGTAGATAAGCCAAAAGGCAGTGCAGAGAACTGGTAACGCTTTGAGCCAGCCTTGATTCTGAGGTATCTTCTGCATGACCGTCTGATTGGTACATGCAGGTATGCCTCTTTTAGGTCTAAAGTCACTAGCCAAGCCTTGCTGCCCAGCATGGGTAGAAGCTGCTGTAAGGTCAACATCTTGAATTTTGGTACATCTAGGAAAGTGTTTAGAATAGATAGGTCCAGTATTGGTCTCCATGCTTGGTCCTTTCTGGGTACCAAGAAAAGTCTCAAGTAAAATCCTTGTCCCTGCTCTTGCCGTGGCACTTTCTGAATAGCCCTCATGTCCATGAGAGCTGCGACTTGTTTTTGAGCCTCTGCCCATTGCTTTTTTAGCAGGTCTGGCCAACCGTTTGCACTTGGCAGGGTATAGAAATGAAACTTTTAGCCCTGTGACACTATGTCTAGAACCCATTTGTCCTGGGTTATAATTTGCCAATTTTGAGAAAAAAAGTGCTAGTTTTCCCCCTAAGGGTGCTGCCAGAAGATAAGAGCTTGGTGCAAGCAGGGGAAGAAGTCATTGGGAGTGTTTCCTGTACGGTTGTGATTTGTCTTCTCCACCTTTGGAGGTAGAGGCACTCCACTGCTTAGACCTGTAGGAACCTTGCAGCTGTGATCTGCCTCTAGGGCATCTTGATCTGCCCCTTTGAGGTCTGAGACTGGAAAGGACCAATTCTTTGTAGGGCAGTGTCTGCTAAATCTAGGTGGCTGTGCCTGTAAGAAATCCCTGACCGTTTGCATAGATTTAGCTTTGTCCTCCATTTTCTTTAACACTTCTGCCTTAACACCAAACAAGATATGTTGTACAGGAGCATCTAATAAAACCAAGCATGCCTCCTAATGACAGAACCCGTAACAGCGGCCCTGCAGGAGGCCTCCAAAGAATCAAACCCACATTGCAAAGTATGCTTTCCAACTTGTTCAGCTGCATGCAATAAATCCTGCATTTCTTTGTTTTCTGCACATTCAGAATTTGCCATCATTTTCTGTTTAAGCAGTGTCATGATATATTGCTGATACTTGAGCATATGAAACTGGCAATTTAAAGCCCTTATAGTCAAAGTAGCAGATGTGTAAATCTTTTTTCCCCATCTATCCAGTGCCCTAGAATCCCTGTCAGAGGGGGTAGGGTTTTTAGCAGTAGAAGCCTTGACCCCTTTGGGGCCCCGAGGAATAGTTTCTGGGTCTGCAGATGGGTTTTTGAAAAGGAATTTATGAGAGTCAGGAACCCTGTAGTATCTGTCCGGCTTAACTGGAGCTGGAGGTAAAGAGTATGGGGTCAGACTAGACTCTGAGAACACCATCTACAATGTTTAACACAGGTGGAATAGCTACAGGCCTGTGTTGAGGTAGTAATAGGAAGTCTCTGAATCTTTTCTTAGATTTTGAAAAATCTTGGCTCTCCCAATGGAAGTGCTCCCTCATGGTATGCAAGGTTTCGCCAAAAGAGTAGTCCTCAGGAGGAGAAGCTGAAGGTATTGATTCTTCAGCATCAGAATCCTCATAGGGGGAAGAGAATATTCCTGATCAAAAGAGGAATCGGAAGAAATGGAAACCTGATCTGAAGAATCATAGTCTGTCTCTTGCCTAGGCCTCTTATCAGGAGGGGGATGGGAACACCTGATCAAGGCAATTAAATCTATAGCCAGTCTGAGCACCTGTTTTTTGGGCATGGAGGCCTGTCCTTGTGGCTGCTGAATTTGCTTCTTTGCCTTTAAATGTGTTTTAGCCTTTGTCTTTGTAGTCAGTTTAATATATAACTGTTTAGGTCTGAATACACCCTCAGAAGCAGATGCCTGCTCAGCGGCTCCAGACCCATCTGAAGGGATAATCTCCGAGGCTCCAATACCTTGAGTTTCCAGCGGCCTGCTCGACTCCACGTGGGATTCAGTAGCGGCCTGCGATTCTGAAGTAGCGAGCGTCAGGGGCTGCGAAAGCGCCTCACTGAGGACCAGCGACTTGCTTAGAAGAAGCTTCATCGGCTTTAGACCTCGGTTGCCTGCCTTTCTTTTTCTTTGCGTTTTTTGTGAACTCCGGTAGTTGGAAGGCTATCCGACGACATTGTATAATTAAATCTTCGCCCAAAATAGCTTAATGCAAAATCGTACAGACACTTAATAGTGCGTTGGTTAAATCTAGCACAAAACTGACAACTAGCAACATCGTGGTCAGGGCCTAGGCAAGGAATACAGTAAGAATGAAAGTCCTTATGAGGTATTTGCTTCCCACAAGAAATACAATTACCTTTTTCTGACATCGGTGTGGAGCAAGAAAAAAGTTTCCCCAATGGGGTACTTAGCTTTTAATGAAGACTTCGGATCTGAAACTCTAACATGAAAATCTCAGGAGTTGGCCGACCGGGACTTACGAACAGTTTCTGCTTTGGGCACCGTACGGCAAGAAAGACTGAATAAAATGGCGTTGGCTGCATCTTTTATACCCCTGACGACCTGACGTCAGGGAAGAGGCGACAGCAACCGACGCAGGACCCAAGACTTTGGAATTCTGGCCGACTGAGGGCAACCTGCCAGCAGCATAACCCAAATGTAATGACTGCAACAGTGAAACACGAAGAACATCAGAAAATTCAGAGTCTTGATCAGAAGAATTATAAGCAAACTCAGTCCTAGGTCTCTTAGAGGGAGAAGGGTCGCTTCCCCTGATTAAAGTAATAAGGTCTTCAGCCATTCTTATTTGTTTTTTAGGCATAGAGGCCTGACCATGCAGTCTGGGTGTCTGTTTTCTAGGCATGGATCGAGTTTTAGGTCTTGAAGAAGAAGATGGCGTCTGTTTAATACGCAAGTCAGTAGGCCTGAATACACCCTCAAAAGCCGGTGCCTGTACAGCAGCTCCAGACTCATCCAAGGTAGTAACATCCGCAGGCTCCACATTTGGAAGCATCTTGCAGCATACCGGACTCCGAATGAGTCTCAGTAGAGGCCTGCGAATCTCAAGTAGCAGGTTTCGGGGGCTGCGAAAGCGCCTCACTGAGTACTAGCAAACTGGCGACTAGCTTAGGAGAAGCGTCGTCAGCAGCTTTGGACCTATGCTGTCTTTATCTGTGTTTTTTTTGGAATATCAGTAGTCGGGTGACTTGCTGAAGACATATCTGACAACTGAACCGAGCACCAAAATATTTAGAAATGTAAATAAACCAATGACGAATAGTTCGTTGTTTAAATAAGGCACAAAACCGACAGCGAGGTACATCGTGGTCAGGGCCTAAGCAAGGAATACAATAAGAACGAAAATCTTTATGAGGTATTTGCTTTCCACAAGAAATACAATTATTAACTTTTACTGACATCGGTTTAGAGCAAGAAAAAGTTTCCCCAAACGGGGTACTTAGCTTAGTTGAAGACTTCGGTTCTGAAACTCGAAAATGAAAATTTCAGGAGTCGGCCAACCGGCACTTGAGAACTGCTTCTGCTTCAGGCAGCGCACGGCAAAAAAGACTGATGTAATGGCGTCGGCTGCATGCTTTATACCCCTGACGTCATGGAAGATGAGAAAAGCAACTGACGCAGGACCCAAGACTTTGTTAATCAGGCCAACTGAGGGCTACTGCAAGCAGATAACCCAAATGTGATGACTGCAACAGTGAAACACGAAGAACATCTAAAAAGTACAGTTTTGTACCTACCATAAATGTAGATGTCCGAGAGGAATGCATCTGCAGTCTTTACAAATGGGTTGTCCTGTCGTCAGGCAGCCCTTCGGTCGGCCGGATTCCAAAGTCTGGGTCTGGCTTCGGCTGGTGTCGCACTTCACCCGACGTCATTGCGGCAGTTATTCGGGTATAAAGGCATCAGCCGACGCCATTTTCCTCTGTTTCTTGCCCCAGATGCCAGGTGCCCTCTTGGATGTCTAAATTTGGATAAATGTCAAAGTTTCCAAATAGTAGAGAGCAAACACAAAATAAGCATGTATGTACATATATATACAAACAAATACACCATAATAGATCCCCCCCAAGCTAGCTGATGATTGGCAAATACCCTAGGAGTACCTCAGAGGGGAAGGAGGGTGGGTAATCCTGACTGCAGATGCATTCCTCTCTGACATCTACATTTATGGTAGGTACAAAACTGTACTATGTCCTTCAAGGATGCATCTGCAGTCTTTACAAATGGGTAGAATACCATAGCTAAACTAGGGGAGGAGGAAATGAGAAGAGATTATGGTGTAGCTAGGATCCCTTGCAAAACAGCAGTGGCAAAACCAGCACGGGATCTAGAGTATAGAGGTAAGTTATAATGCTTGGCAAATGTATGCACGGAGGTCCAAGTAGCAGCCTCTATAATGTCCTTGGTAGCCACTCCTCGTAAGAAAGCTGTGGTAGTGGCTGTAGCCCTTGTGGAGTGAGGCCTGATGTTCTCTGGAGTTTTCTTTCCATGGTAGGAGTAACAAAATCTAATGCAATTTCCTATCCATTTTGAGATTGTCTGTTTAGAAATTGGTTTTCCTTCCTTTCCTGTTGCATATGCTACCAGAAGCTGGTCAGTCTTTCTATTGTTTTTTGTCCTGTCCAGATAGTAGCGTAATTGTCTGTGTACATCCAAGGTATGTAAGAGCCTTTCCCCCCTGTTCTGTGGGTTGGGGAAGAATGTAGGGAGGTGGATAGCCTGATTTAAAGAAACTCTGGATACCACCTTAGGCATAAATGTAGGATTTGTTCTCATGGACACTATCTTGATGGAAGATCAGGAAGGGTTGCACTGCCATTAATGCCTGCAGTTCAGAGACCCTTCTTGCTGAAGTTATTGCCAGCAGGAAAGCAGTCTTCCAGGATAAGTATTGTAATTCTGCTGTTGCTGCTGGTTCGAAAGGAGGAAGAGTCCGTTTTTCTAGCACAAAATTCAAGTCCCATGCTGGCAATGGAGGTTTCCTGGGAGGTTTTACATTTTTAATTCCTCTCAGAAACTGTCTGAGCAGAAGATGCGAGAAGACAGGAGGATCCAAGCTGTATTCTGCTGAAATAGCTGATGCATGTATCTTGATGGAAGAGTAGGACAGGCCTGTATGGTAGAGCTCCGCCAAGTACTCCAGGATGCTGGCTAAGTTCACCAGTGTCACATCTTGCCCCTTTGCAGTACTCCAGATGAGATATCTTTTCCATTTTGCTGCATAATTCTTTCTTGTTGAAGGTCTACGAGCCTCCAGGATTATGTCTTTAACCCTTTGGGATAAAATTGGGTTAATTGCTGTTATGTAATGTTCCAGGCAGTTAACTGCAGAGTTTTTAGGTTTGGATGCAGGATGTTGTAGTTGTTCTGTGTTAGCAGTAATGGGATCAGGGGCAGTGTCCATATTTGTTCCCGGGACATGCTCCTCAGCAGTGGATACCAATGTTGTCTTGGCCAGTTGGGGGCTATCAGAATGATCCTCGGGCGTTCCTCTTTGATCTTCAGAAGCACCTTGTGCATCAAAGGAAGTGGTGGGAATGAGTATGCTGTCAGGCTTTTCCAACTGAAAGAGAGGGAGTCCACCTTCCAAGCAAGTGGGTGGTAAGTCCTTGTGCAGAATTTCTTCAACTGGTGATTGAATGGGGATGCAAACAAGTCTATTTGTGG
This sequence comes from Protopterus annectens, assembly GCF_019279795.1. NCBI lineage: Eukaryota > Metazoa > Chordata > Ceratodontiformes > Protopteridae > Protopterus > Protopterus annectens. Next base: position 532,337,273 of record NC_056749.1, on the reverse strand, counting down.
TGATCCCCATTTTCTTGTGATGGTTTTGAAGATGTCCAGATGCAGCATCCATTCGTGGGGATCTGTTGTAGTTCTGCTTAATGTGTCTGCTAGAATGTTTTCCTTCCCTGGTACATAAATTGCCTGTAACTGAATGTTGTAGCTCAGAGCCACATCCCATAGGTCCAGTGCCAGCCGGCATAGAGGGTATGAGTGTGTGCCTCCCTGTTTGTTGATGTACCACATAACTGTGGTGTTGTCTGTCCTTATCAACTGGCCTTCTTGGAGAAAAGTTCTGAATGCCTGGATTGCCAATTTCACTGCCAGCATTTCTTTTAGATTTATGTGCAGATGCAGCTGGTCTTGAGTCCATAGGCCTTGAATGCACTTGTCCAGCATGTGTGCCCCCCATCCGAGGTCTGAGGCATCTGTCATAATGGTTTGTCTGTTGACTTTTGCAGAAGGGCAATCCTGTGTTTGATTGGCAGGCCTGAGCCCACCATAGGAACTCCTGTTTCAGGCATGGGATCATTGGAATTTTGGTTTCTAGGCTGTGCTTGTGCTGGGACCACAAATTCTTTAGGTACCACTGTAGCTTTCTCATATGCAGCCTGGCATGAGGGACCAGTATTATGCAGGATGCCATGAAGCCTAGAGCTTGCAGCACTTTTCTTGCAGTCAGATAGTTCTGCTTTGTTAATGCCAAGAAGTAGAGAGGAAGTTGCTCTTTCTTTTCTGCAGTTAGAAATGCCATTTGTTTTGATGTGTCCAGTTCTGCATCCAGAAAGGTTATTCTTTGGGATGGAATCAGCCTTGACTTTTTTGTATTGACTGTATATCCCAGGGCTTGCAGCAGGTAGATGACTCTTTGTAAGTCTTCTGTTAGTATGTTTTTGTCGTCCGCTTGTATCAGGCAGTCGTCCAGGTAGGGATAGATTTGAATCCCCTGAAGTCTGCAATGAGCTATTACTGATGCCAGGCATTTCGTGAACACTCTGGGCGCAGTAGATAAGCCAAAAGGCAATGCTGAGAATTGATAATGCTCTGATCCTGCAAGAAATCTGAGGTATCTTCTGCAAATTGGTCTTATGGGGACGTGCAGGTATGCCTCCTTGAGATCTAGAGTTACCAGCCAAGACTCCTTGCCCAGCATGGGAAGAAGCTGCTGTAGGGTCAGCATTTTGAATTTTGGAACAATGAGGAATGTGTTTAAAGCGGACAGGTCTAGAATAGGCCTCCATTTGTTTTCTTTCCTTGGTACCAGGAAGAGTCTGGAGTAAAATCCCTTTCCTTGTTCCATAGGTGGTACCTTTTCCACAGCTCTCATTTTTAATAATTGAGATATTTGCTTTAGAGCTTCTGTCTTTTGAGTAGGTGGTAGGTTTGGCATTCCTCTCTTTTCTGGTAGAGTATGAAAATGGAACCTGTAACCTTGGTCTATAGTTTGCAAAATCCATTTTTCTCTTGTAATGCAGTGCCAGTTTCTTGAAAATAAGGTTAGCTTTCCGCCCAAGGGTGTTTCTAGTTGTTCCCTGGTAGGCGGTGCCACCGCCAAGTCACTGTGATTGAGTTGTTGTAGTGGTGGTGGCTGTGTCCGTGCCTCGTTGGTTGTTACCCTGCCACTGGCGACCCCTGTAGGCACCCCTGGATTGGTTTCTGCCTCTAGAGCCTATTCCTGCCTCTTTGTGCCTTAGAGGATTCCGGAAAGGACCAATTCTTGGAGGGCCAGTTCCTGCTAAACCTTGGAGGTTGAACTTGTAGGAAATCTTTCACTGTTTGCACAGATTTTGCTTTCTCTTCCATCTTTTTTAGTACCTGCTGTGCAGGGGAACCAAATAAATTGACCTTGTCCATAGGTGCATCCAAAAGCTTTGATTTGACATGGTCTGGTAATGCCTGTTCTTTCAACCATGCATGCCTCCTAATAACTGTGCCAGTCATGGCTGATCTAAAGGAAGCCTCCAGTGCATCATAGCCACATTTTAAAGAATGGTTACTAACCTGCTGTATGTTATGTACCATTTCTTGAACATACTTTTCATCTAAAGATTCTTCAGAGGACAGCTTTTTAGTCAACTGGTCAAGCATAAACTCTTGATATTGAATCATATGAAATTGGCAGTTCAAAGCTCTAGCTGACAAAGTAGCAGTGGTGAAAACTTTTTTTACCCCATCTCTCTAAGGACCTGGATTCCCTTTCAGAGGGGAGGGTTTTTTTAGAAGTAGCAGCTGCTACAGCTTTAGGACCCTGGGAGATATATAAGGCTCCTTCTGCAGATCCAGAGACTAAGTGGTGATGAGTGTCCGGGACCCTGTAGTACCTATCGGGCTTAGCAGGAGCCGGAGGTAAAGAATCAGGAGCAGTGCAAGCATCATTAAATGCATCATCAACAACAGAAAGAACTGGAGGTATAGCTAAAGGCCTATGCTGTGGCAAATGTAGAAAGGTCCTAAGCCTTTTTCTAGAGTCTGAGAAATCTTGGCCCTGCCACTGAAATTGTTCCCTCATAGCATGCAAGGTGTCCCCAAAGGAAAATTCCTCAGGAGGAGAGGCTGAAGGGATGGACTCCTCAGCATCAAGAGTCTTCGAAAGAAGAATAAGAAGCCTCAGGAGGGTCTGTATGTTCCGAGTCATCAGAAGAATCATCTGTGGATACTGGCTCAGGGGGCTCTGCTCTAGGTCTCTTTTCTGGAGGAGGGAGAGAGGCCCTGTCTGGATGAGGCTGGGCTCCACGGATTAAAGAGATGAGATCCTCAGCCAAGGAAAGCATGTGGGAGCTGGTGCTGGGCCTATGAGAAGGGGGCTTGGCAGGCACAGGTTTTGATGTTTTGGCTGCTTTAGCCCTGGCAAAAGCCTTAATAGACATAGCTGGAGGAGGCCTAGCAGCTCCAAGTGCAGGGGTTGAAACATCCAGAGGAATGGTGTCTGATAAATCCTGTGAAACCGCAACAGAAGGTTGGATTTCAGAAGCCGTCTCTACCAGGTTAGAAGAGGCCTCGGTAGAAGGCATGTTATCGGCTGAAGAGCCACTTGCTCTGTTTCGGCCGAAACCGAGACGCTCGTGGTTTGCTTAACAGCGATTTCGGCCGAAACCGCGGACCGCGAGTGTCGGTCCTTTTCTTTGCGTTTTTTGGTAATTTGCGTAGTCGGAGGATCCGATGGCATAATGTAGGCAAAATCGGAGCCGAAAATCTGTTCAGCAAAGTCCGACCGACGTCTAAGCGTCCGTCGGTTAAAAGAAGCACAGGCTAGACAAGCTGCTACGTCGTGGTCTGGGCCTAAACAATGTATGCAATAGGAGTGGAAATCCTTATGGGGTATTTGTTTCCCACAAGATAAACAGTTATTAACTTTCTCTGACATCGGCTGAGGCAAGAAAGAGTCCCCAACGGGGTACTTAGCTTTATAGAAGTCTTCGAAGTAGTATTCGGTAGTAGTAATCTCTGGATCTGACCGACCAGCACTTGCGAACAGCTTCTGCTTGGGTGCCACGGCAAGAAAGACTGAGGAAAATGGCGTCGGCTGATGCCTTTATACCCGAATAACTGCCGCAATGACGTCGGGTGAAGTGCGACACCAGCCGAAGCCAGACCCAGACTTTGGAATCCGGCCGACCGAAGGGCTGCCTGACAACAGGACAACCCATTTGTAAAGACTGCAGATGCATCCTTGAAGGACATCTTCCTAAAAATCTTCACAACTGAAAGAATGTTTAGGTAGGGCATTGTTTAAATCTTTTTTTACAGATAGCCAAAATATGGTCATATTATTATTTTACTTAACTTGCGCAAAGATTTGACGACATAATACCCAGAACAAGTTTCACAACGTGCGATATACACTACTCCATGGGACTCTCAATTAAACCTTCCCTTTTGCTAAAATTGTCTTACTTATGGCTTCAAGGTGAACAGAGCAGCTGGCTAAAAAGCGACAATATTTACATTTGTCTCATTTAAATTACCAAAATCAATTCCATTTATTTTACTGGAATTCCTAGATCTTTCTAATAATGATTTAACATTGAAGCCCTTTTTAAAAGTGAAAGACTGATTATTGCCCAGTATGGCCCAGTACGTCAATCATTTCTTTATTTCCCAATTGTTGTAATGTTCTCAATGACACCCATATCTGTAGTCACAGATAAGGGGAAAATGCCTCTAAAAATCAGAAGTAATATTTAATCTTAGAAGGGCTATAATCACTCGGTGCAGGAGCATTTACCTCAAAATAAGCTTGGCTTTTTGTCCAAGCTTGTAAACTTCAATTGCAGCCAAAGGAAGGTTTCATTGCGAGTCCCGTGGAGTAGTGTATACTGCACATTGTGAAACATGTCCTGGGTATTATGTGGGAAAAACTTTGCACAAGTTAAGCAAAAGAATATATGATCATGACTTGGCTCCGTAAAAAGCTTTAAACAATGCCCTGTCTAAGCATTCTTGGAGTCGCAAAGATTTTAGAAGTTTAGTTTTTTTGTTCTTGATCAAACTGAACAGTTTTACTGATAAGTACAATGTACTGTTAGAATGTTTTGAAGCAGAGCCACAGATGAGCTTATGTGTGGACATTAAACTGGTCTTAATGAACATATAAATTTAAAGTGCTTTTTTCTACCACAGAGGTTATAACCTTTTATACTTTAGGGCTTACTAATAATTTTTTTTTATTGACAGCAATGTTTAACATTTGGGATTAGTTTGATGAAAGCTTTCAGAAGACTTGTGTAGATATTTTATATTTATTAGTTAAGTTGTACTTTTAGTACTAGTGTTTTTACTGGTTGTAAGTCACATAACTTTCACGTGGGCTTTTTTAAACCTGGTTTGGAGGTATTGGGTTTTATTTCTGAGGAAGTTCTATTACAAAAATAAACAAAGTGCTAAATATTTTGATCTCCCACTACTTGTCTCAAGTCTTCTGATAAGACTAGATGCCTGCAAAACAAGCAGTGTAACTTTCTGATAGGGATTTGAAACAGAAGCAAGGATTGTAATTTAATCTCTTGTATATGAATTGAGTGTTGCTTTCTTTATTACTCATTCCTGCTGCCTGAATTTTGTTTTGAGTAATCCATGTGGCTTAGTAATTTTGTTCTATGTAACAGAGAATTACACAGGCTTCACATTTCACTTTTTCCATTGGTTATCTTGTTCTCGGAGTGATACTCAGTATAGTTTTGGCCTCATCTTCTGACAAGACTAGAGGCCTGCAATAACTGCAACAGCATCTGCTGGTGATTTTTGTCACCCATACTCTATTCTTTGGTCTGTCTTTAAAAACTTGGTGGCTTTTGATCTGCCTGCCTCTACTGAGAACAAAGTTCCTCCCATTCTCATCTATTAATTTTACTTGCACTAAAAGATTACAACAAGAAATGCCCTCATCCTACACTTTTTAAAGCTTGAGATTTGATTAAGGTTGTATTCCTTACACAACTACCATCCAAGCAAAATCAGCTATATACTCACTCTGGTTCTCACATACAGTGGTTACACAGAAATGAAACAAACAAAACACTTTTGGCACTGTTCACAACCCTAAATACTCAATTTGTAACACTCCACTGAAGCCCATTACATACATTCCTTAAAACCATGGATGTCCATTTTCCTTCTGTTTCGGTAGCCAGCTTGGTAGAATTGAGCATCCTGAGACAACGTACAAATTGTCTCATGTTTAACAACAATCATCCAATCCTCAGTCTGATACAGCATGTGAGAAAGTACAGTTTTGTGCCTACCATAAATGTAGATGTCCGATAGATATGCAACTGCAGTCCTGACATATGGGTTGTCCTGCCTCAGGCAGCCCTTCGGTCAGCCAGATTCCAAAGTCTGGGTCCGGCGTCGGCTGATGTCGCCTCCTCCCCGACGTCAGAGCGGCTGGGGTATAAAGGCATCCGCCGACGCCATCTTCAGTGTTTCTTGCCCCAGATGCCAGGTGCCCTCCAAGGAAGGCTAAATTTTGTGAATGGATAAACAAAAATTCCAGACATGCACAACAGTAATAAACAGATACACCATAACAGATATCCCCAGCTAATAGGAAAGGGGGGTAATGGACCCAAGGGGAAAAACAGAGGGGTAGGAGGGAGGGTAAACCTGACTGCAGTTGCATATCTATCGGACATCTACATTTATGGTAGGTACAAAACTGTACTATGTCCTTCAAGAATGCAACTGCAGTCCTGACATATGGGTTGAATACCATAGCCAAGCTGCGGGTGGTAGGACTAAGCAAGAGATGGTGTAGCTAGAAGACCCTGCAGGACTGCCGAAGCAAAGCCTGCTCGGGATCTGGAGTACAAGGGCAGGTTGTAGTGTTTGGTAAATGTATGCACGGAGCTCCATGTAGCAGCCTCTACAATATCTTTTGTAGCCACTCCTCTTAGAAAGGCTGTGGATGTGGCCATAGCTCTGGTTGAGTGTGGTCTGATATTGGCTGGCACACTTTTTCCATGGAAAGAGTAACAGAATCTGATGCAGTGTCCAATCCATTTTGAAATAGTTTGTTTGGTGACTGCCTTTCCTTGTGTCCCAGCAGCATAGGCTACAAACAGTTGGTCAGACTTCCTGGTAGACTTTGTTCTGTCCAAGTAGTAGCGTAGTTGTCTGTGAATGTCTAAAGTATGCAACAGCTTCTCCCCTTTTTTTTGAGGGTTAGGAAAGAAAGTAGGCAGGTGAATTGCTTGGTTTAGAGACACTCTGGATAGCACCTTAGGCATGAAGGAAGGATTGGTCCTAAGGGAAACTCTGTCCTGATGAAAGATGAGAAAAGGAGGAACTGCCATGAGGGCCTGTATCTCCGAGACTCTTCATGCTGAGGTGACTGCCAAAAGGAAAGCCGTTTTCCAAGAGAGAAATTGCATTTCTGAAGATGCTGCTGGTTCAAAGGGAGGTAGAGTTAATTTCTCCAAGACGTAATTTAGGTCCCATGCAGGAGTTGGTTGTTTCCTTGGAGGTTTGATATTCTTTATACCCCTTAGAAACTGTCTTAAAGGATGCGAAAACACAGGTGGATCACAGTTGTAATGTGCTGAGATAGCTGAAGTGTGGATTTTGATGGAAGAGTATGAGAGGCCACTGTGAAACATTTCTGCCAAGTATTCTAATATCTGAGGTATGTTCATCAGTGATGCATCCTGGCCCCTGTTGACATTACAGATGATGAATCTCTTCCATTTTGCCGAATAGGTTTTTCTGGTGGAAGGCCTGCGTGCCTCCAGCAAAATTTCCTGAACTGTTTTGGAGAGGGAGTCTTGGGTCCCAGTTATGGAACTCTCCAAGCTGTCAGCTTTAAGGTTTGCAGGTTCGGATGAACAGTCTTGTAATTGTGTTGAGTCAGGAGCTGAGGCCATAGAGGCAAGGGCCACGGTTTGGTGCGAGTTATGCTCAGTAGCAGTGGATACCAGTGTTGCCTTGGCCAGTCTGGAGCTAACAAGATTGCTCTTGATTGTTCTGCCTTGATCTTCAGTAACACCTTGGTGAGTAAAGGTAGAGGAGGGAATGCATAAATTGTTAGGGCACTCCAGCTGAAGGAAAGAGCATCCGTTCTCCAGGCTAGAGGATGGTGTATCCTTGTGTAAAACCTTTTCAGATGATGATTGAGATGAGATGCAAAGAGGTCTATGTCTGGTCTTCCCCATGCAGTTATTTGTGTGAATATGCGTGGGTGTAGCATCCATTCGTGTGGATCCAAGAAATTCCTGCTCAACCTGTCTGCCAGAACATTGTCCTTGCCCGGGACAAACTGGGATTGCAAGTAGATGTTCAGTTTCAGGCAGTTTTCCCAAAGAGTCATTGTTAGTCTGCAGAGGGGGTAGGAATGAGTGCCCCCTTGTTTATGTACCACATGACAGTGGTGTTGTCTATCCTTATTAGCAGATGACCTTGCTGAAGAGATGTTCCAAAGGCTTCTATTGTATGTATCACTGCCAACATCTCCTTTTGATTTATGTGCTGATGCATTTCCTTGGGAGACCATAGCCCTTGAATGAATCTGCTGTCCATGTGCGCCCCCCAGCCATGGTCCGAGGCGTCTGTTGTAATAGGCTTTGTTGAAAGGCATGCCTTCGTTTAAGTGACTTGCTTGAGCCCACCACAAAAATTCCGTTTGCAGGCATGGTATGAGTGGTACTAGGTCTTCCAGGTCGTGGCTGTGTTGAGACCACAAGCGTTTTAGGTACCATTGCAGCTTTCTCATGTGTAGTCTTGCCAGAGGTATTAGAAAAATGCAAGATGCCATGAATCCAGCGCCTGCAGGGTTTTCCTTGCGGTCAGGTGGGTTAATTTTGCTAGGCTTTTGAAGTAATCTTAAATGCTCTTGTTTCTCCTCTGTGAGGAAGGCCATTTGTTGCTGTGTGTTCAGCTTTGCTCCTAGAAAAATAATCTCTTGGGATGGCAGTAATCTTGATTTTTGAATGTTGACTGTGTATCCCAAAGCCTGTAGCAATTGAATGACATACTCAAAGTGTTTTATCAAGGTTTGTTTGCTGTCTGCTTGTATGAGGCAGTCGTCCAGGTAAGGGTATATTTGTATCCCCTGGAGTCTGCAATGTGCCACTACTGATGACAGGCATTTCGTGAATACTCTGGGCGCAGTAGAGAAGCCAAACGGCAATGCTGAGAATTGATAGTGCTCTGTTCCTGCAAGAAATCTGAGGTATCTTCTGCAACTGTGTCCGATAGGGACATGCAGGTATGCCTCCTTGAGGTCCAGAGTTACCAGCCAAGACCTCTTGCCCAGCATGGGAAGAAGTTGCTGTAACGTCAGCATCTTGAATTTTGGCACCACGAGAAAAGTATTTAGCACGGACAAGTCCAAAATAGGCCTCCATTGCTTTTCTTTTCTTGGAACAAGGAACAGTCTTGAGTAAAATCCCTGGCCTTGTTCCTGAGGAGGAACCTTCTCTATTGCTTTTATTTGTAACAGCTTTGAGACTTCTTTGAGTGCCTCTGCCCTTTGACTTTGTGGCAGGTTTGGCATGCCTTGCCCTGTTGGTAAGGTATGGAAGTGGAACCTGTAACCTCTGTCTATTATGTCCAGAATCCAATTGTCCTTTGTTATAATGTGCCAGTTTCTTGAGAATAGAGATAATTTTCCGCCTAAAGGTGCTTCTCTTTGAGCCTTGGTAGGCGGAGTGATAGGCAAGTCATTGTGATTGTCCCTGTGGTGCAGGTGAAGTACCTGTGCCACTTCTTTGATTTTGAGGTTGCCACTGGCGGACCCTGTAGGAGCCTCGGTATTGCCCTCTACCTCGTGCATGCCTGTTCTTTCCCCTTTGACACTTTTCTGAGTCTGGAAAGGACCAATTCTTTGAAGGCCAATTCCTGCTGAATCTGGGTGGCTGAACCTGGAGGAAATCTTTTACTGTGTGTACTGATTTTGCCTTCTCCTCAATAGACTTCAGTACATCCTGAGCATTAGCACCAAAAAGCTTCTGTTTATCCAGAGGTGCGTCCAGTAGCTTTACTTTAACATGATCTGGCAGTGGCTGCTCTTTCAAGCATGTCTACGGATAACAGCCCCTGTCATAGCTGCCCTACATGAAGCCTCCAATGCATCATAACCACACTGAAGAAAATGGTTGCTAACCTGCTGTGAATTATGAACTAAATCCTGCAATGCCTTTTTATCTATAGGCTCAGGAGAGGCTAGCTTTTTCTGCAAATCATCCAGTAAATAATCCTGGTACTTAAACATATGAAAAAGGCAGTTAAGTGACCTCATGGCAAGGGTGGTAGAGGTATAAACTTTTTTACCCCATCTCTCCAGGGACCTTGCTTCTCTGTCAGCTGGTAGTGGATTTTTGGCAGAGGAAGAAGCCACTCCTTTGGGGCCCTGTGAAACGGTTTCTAGATCCACAGACTGGGCCTTAAAGAAATGCTTGCGAGTGTCAGGGACTCTGTAATATCTGTCTGGCTTGACAGGAGCAGGAGGGAGAGAATCAGGGGAAGCACTGGAGTCTGAGAATACATCATCCAGGACATCCAAAACTGGAGGGATAGCCAAAGGTCTGTGCTGGGGTAATTTGAGGAAGGTAAGGAGCCTTTTCCTAGAATCAGAAAATTCCTGACCCTGTCACTTAAAATGTTCCCTCATGGAGTGGAGGACTTCACCGAAAGAAAAATCCTCCGGAGGAGAGGCAGAGGGAATTGATTCCTCAGCATCAGAGTCCTCATAGGCTTGGAAGGATTCTTCTTGGGTATCTGAATGCTCTGAATCCCCAGAGACTTCATCTGAAGAGAGGCTGTCTGCCTGCTCAGATCTACGCCTTTTTCTGCAGGTGGCCGAGAACCTCTGTCTGGATGGGGCTGAGACCCCCTGATAAGAGAGATTAGATCTGCAGCAAGAGACATGATCTGTGTATCAGAGGAAGGGGCCTGTGAGGTAGGCTTAGGATGGGCCTTGGCCTGGCTGGCGGCCTTAGTACGTGCAAAGGCCTTGATGGACATGGATACAGGAGGCCTAGCTGCCCCACGTGCAGGGGTAACCTTGTCCACAGGAATGGTGTCGGGTAGATCGCGAACTTCGGTTTCTGGAGGAAAATCAACAACCGGCACCGGAGTAGTCTCCGAGACCGAAGAGCGAATTAATGCAGTGTCGTTGGCCTGGAGCGGTTGAATAGTCGCTTCCGAAGGGACCGAAGCACTCGCGGAGGGCTTAGGAGTAGTATCGGTGGAAGACGCAGGCCGAGGGTGTCGGTCCTGGTCCTTGCGGTTTTTGGTAGTTTGTGCTGTCGGTTGTTCCGACGGCATGATGTATGCGAAGGATTCGCCAAACAAGTTTTTGGCAAATTCTGCCCGGCGCCTGAGTGCGCTTATTAAAGCAAGCACAGGCAGCACAGGCCGAGACGTTGTGGTCTGGGCCCAGGCAAGGGAGGCAGTAAGAATGGAAGTCCTTATGAGGTATTTGTTTACCACAAGACAAACAATTAACTTTCTCAATTTGTTCTGACATCGGCTGAGGCAAGAAAAAATGCTCCCCAACGGGGTACTTAGCTTTTTAGATGACTTCGGTAACTGAAAACACAGGAGCTGACCGACCGGCACTTGCGAACTGCTTCTGCTTCGGGCACCGCGCGGCAAGAAAGACTGAAGAAGATGGCGTCGGCGGATGCCTGCATACCTCAGCCGCTCTGACGTCGGGGAGGAGGCGACATCAGCCGACGCCGGACCCAGACTTTGGAATCCGGCCGACCGAAGGGCTGCCTGAGGCAGGACAACGTCAGGACTGCAGCTGCATTCTTGAAGGACATCTTTTACACTGCCTCTGGAAGCAAAGCTCTCATATAAAACTATGACATTTACCAAACAGGTCATCAGAAAAATACAACACCTGCTACAGAACTTACAGAACAATGACCCACATATGCACTAGCCATTAAAAATAAGCAACTCAAACACTTCCCCCACAGAAATCATAAGCATCCTCAGCGACCTCAGAAATACACTACCCAATCTGGCCGTCCCCTGCCATAAACAAACTATACAACAGAAGGAAGAAACTGTTGCAGAAGAGAGGAAAATCCCAGGATGCAAAAAACTCCCTTACCAGCCTCAGTAAGAAGCTGAGATCCCTCGTAAAATCGTCCAAAGCTAGTTACGAAAATAAAATTGCCAAAGATTCCAAGGACAACCACAAGGCATTCTACAGTTATGTCAAGAGTCTAAATGGCAATACTCAGATCTGCTCTGAGCTACAACAGAATGGCATTAAATATACTGATCCCAAGGATATTGCCAATATCCAGGCAGATAAGATTCAGTGCCAACTTCACCCACCCCCCCGCTCACCCCCTAAAGGGCCCATCTCAATACCAAAAGATTGCCACATTCCGGTAATCATGGCCACACAGGTAAAAAATGCACTCTCCAAAGCTAAGAATACAGCATCCATGGGACCAGACGACATCCTGGGTTGTGTACTACATGAACTACAAAATGAACTGGCACTTAAGTGTCATGTTTAATCATAGCCTCACCTCAGGCTTTGAGCCCAATGAGTGGCACACAGCTACAGTTATCCCACTCCACAAGGGGGGATCCATCTTGGATCCCAGGAACTATTGTCCCATTAGTCTGACGAGCCTGATCTGCAAAATGATGGAACACACTATCATGGAACTTATAAACAAAGAAATTGGCAACCTTCAAACACTGGACCCCACCCAGTTTGGTGTAAAGGGCGGATCTTGTCTCTTTAACCTGATTGATTTTGACAAATCAGTCTCCAGAGCCGTGGATGAGCGTAAGGTGGTCCACACAGCCTATCAGGACCTCGTCAAGGCCTTCACCACCACCCCCCACTCTGGAATAATAGATAAACTTACCAAGCTGGGCATTAATCCCTACGTCACTCAATGGGTTGCCAACTGGCTTACTGACAGAACCCACACTGTAAAAGTAGCAGACTCAAAATCCAGCTCCAGACAAGTGATTATTGTTATAGAAAGTACCCCAAAAAAAAGCAAACCCCATTTCTCGGTCACCCACATCCCCAAAACCTTTTTTTAAGTTTTTCTGTCTATTCCTTCTAGCATGTCGAGGGATCAGTTGCTAATATCCTCTCCTGCTCAGCTGGTGAACCTGGGATTACTGAGGCAATGTTACAATTGCCTCATGTACACAGACAACCCTCTCCTCCTCCCACAAAACACAAATACATGCGAGAGATGCAACTATACGGCCAAACTGGAGGCTGAGCTCTCTCAACATAGGACTGGCAAGACCAGACAGGAGGAGAAGGTAACCACACACACTATAGACCCAGTCTCACATAATACCATCACAACCTCAAATCATACACAAACACATAAAGACATACTCGGAGGCTCTGATCAAAAATCTACCAAAACAGCAGAGGCCACCAAAGCAGACACCCAAACAACTACCACCTCAGAACACAACACCTGCATCACATAGACCACACAGTCAGAGTGTCAAGCAGTCACAGCCCTTAAGGCCAAACACTATGCCAGACACACTAGTCATTGGTGACTCCATAGTCAGACACACTGACGTCCCGCTCACCAGACTAAGTAAGGAGAAGGTCACAGTAAGCTGCCTGTCGGGTGCTAGAATCCGCCACATAACGCATGCACTCAGGTCTCTCAACAGCAGGTACAAGTACGACTCAATCATTCTCCACGCTGGTGTAAACGACCAGAGACTTACCTCCCTGGACTACATGAAGAGACATAGAGGAGCTCTCTGATTATGTAGCCCAGGCAGGTATGACCCTGACCTTGAGCAGTATCCTACCTTCACCAAGAATGATGCCACAATACAGAGATAAGATGATCAGTTTTAACAATTGGCTTAAACTCTGGTGTCATTCAAAGGGGATCCAATGTCTGTCTGCCTGGGATGACATGCTGGACAAGCCACGCTGCTTCAGGGCTTGCACTGTCACCCTGGGATTCCGGACTTTGGCAAAGGCTCTTGCCACCCCATAGTGCCTTTTTAGGCAAGGCTCAAATTCTAAACCTACCACCCTAGAACAAAACAAAGAAAAAAACTAAGGGTAATGCTGCTCAATGCCAGAAGTCTCAACCTCAAGATGCACTCGAGGCCCTTCTCAGTATGGAGAACATCGATGTCTGTGCTGTGTCAGAAACCTGGTTCAAGGCTCCTGAGAGCACCCCAGCACTATCAGGTGTTACCTCATATCATGCTCCAGCCACAAAACCCGGACAATACCAAGAAAGGAGGAGGGGTATCCATATTCATCAAGGACACCCACACCTCAAGATTGGTGGCATCGCACGATGCATCGGAAACCATCCAGGTGCAATTAACCATAGGCAAGACTGCTATGCAAATTGTAGCATGTTACAGGCCACCTAAACTCAGGAACCTCACATGGCCTTCCTGAAAACACTGGAGGGGATAAATGTATCTCCGAACACCATCATACTAGGTGACTTCAACTACCCTAATATAGACTGGGAACACTACTCAAGCCCAAACACTCTAGCCCAAAAGTTCCTGGAATTCATAAACTCAAATGCCATGGAAAGTACAGTTTTGTACCTACCATAAATGTAGATGTCCGAACAGGATAGCATCTGCAGTCATAACAAATGGGTTGTCCTGTCGTCAGGCAGCCCTTCGGTCGGCCGGATTCCAAAGTCTGGGTCCGCTCGCTGATGTCGCACTTCACCAGACGTCATCTCTGCTGGTCTTCGGGTATAAAGGCATCAGCCGACGCCATTTTCCTCAGTGTTTCTTGCCCCAGATGCCAGTTGCCCACTTGGAAAGCTAAATTTTGGATAAATGCCAATGTTTCCAAAATAGTAGAAGGCAAACACAAAAAATAAGCATGTATGTACATATATACAAACAAATACACCATAAGAGACCCCCCCCCAGCTAGCTATTAGGAGGGTAAATACCCTAGGAGTACCACAGAGGGAAGGAGGGTGGGTAATCCTGACTGCAGATGCTATCCTGTTCGGACATCTACATTTATGGTAGGTACAAAACTGTGCGATGTCCTTCAAGGATGCATCTGCAGTCATAACAAATGGGTAGAATACCATAGCCAAACTAGGGAGGAGGAAGAAGAATTATGGTGTAGTTAGGATCCCTTGCAATACAGCAGTGGCAAACCCTGCTCGGGATCTAGAGTATAGAGGTAAATTATAATGCTTGGCAAATGTATGCACGGAGGTCCAAGTAGCCGCCTCAATAATGTCCTTGGTTGCCACTCCTCGTAAGAAAGCTGTGGTAGTGGCTGTAGCCCTTGTAGAATGAGGTCTTATGTTCTGTGGAATTGGTTTTCCATGGTAGGAGTAACAGAATCTTATGCAATTTCCTATCCATTTGGAGATTGTCTGTTTGGAAATTGCTTTTCCTTCCCTACCTGTTGCATAGGCTACTAAAAGCTGGTCAGTTTTTGTTACCTTTGGTTCTGTCCAGGTAGTAGCGTAACTGTCTATGTACATCCAAGGTATGCAGCAGTCTTTCCCCTGTTCTGTGGATTGGGAAAGAAGGTAGGTAGGTGGATTGCCTGGTTTAAAGACACTCTGGATACCACCTTAGGCATAAATGTAGGATTAGTTCTCATGGACACTATCTTGATGGAAGATTAGGAAGGGTTGTACTGCCATTAAGGCCTGTAGTTCAAACCCTCCTTGCTGAAGTAATTGCCAGTAGGAAAGCAGTTTTCCATGATAGGTGTTGAAGATCTGCTGTTGCTGCTGGTTCAAATGGAGGGAGTGTCAATTTTTCTAGCACAAAGTTCAAGTCCCATGCTGTTAATGGTGGTTTCCTAGGAGGTTTTACATTCTTGATCCCTCTGAGGAACTGCCTGAGAAGAGGATGCGAAAAGACAGGTGGATCGAAGCTGTATTCTGCTGAAATAGCTGATGCATGTATCTTGATGGAGGAATAGGACAGGCCTGTATGTAGAAGCTCTGCCAAGTACTCCAGGATGTCAGCAATATCTATGTTCGACACATCTTTTCCTCTTTCAGTACTCCAAATGACAAACCTTTTCCATTTTCCTGCATAGTTCCTTCTTGTTGAAGGTCTGCGGGCTTCAAGGATAATGTCTTTAACCCTTTGGGATAAGCCTGGGTTAGTTGCTGTTATGTGATGTTCCAGGCAGTCAGTTGCAAGGTTTGTAGGTTTGGGTGCATGATGTTGTAGTTGTTCTGAGTTAACATCAAAGACATCAGGGGTATTGACCACATTCTCCCCTGAGACATGCTCCTCAGCAATGGATACCAGTGTTGTCTTGGCCAATTTGGAGCTATCAGAATTATCCTTGGACGTTCCTCTTTGATTTTCAGTAGTACCTTGTGCATCAAAGGAAGAGGTGGAAATGCATATGCTGTCAGGCCTTTCCAACTGAAGGATAGAGAGTCCACCTTCCATGCAAGTGGGTGGTATGTCCTTGTGCAGAATTTTTTTGAGCTGGTGATTGAGTGGGGATGCGAATAGGTCTATTTGTGGCATTCCCCATTTCTTTGTGATGGCCTTGAAGATGTCCGGTGTAGCATCCATTCGTGAGCATCCGAGGTGGTTCTGCTTAACATGTCTGCTAGGGTGTTTTCTTTTCCCGGCACAAATATTGCCTGTAACTGGATGTTGTAGCTCAGAGCCATATTCCAAAGGTCCAGAGTCATCCTGCATAGGGGGTATGAATGAGTGCCTCCCTGTTTGTTGATGTACCACATGACTGTGGTGTTCTGTCCTTATCATTAAATGGCCTTCTTTGAGGAATGGTCTGAATTTCTGGATTGCTAGTTTTACTGCCAGCATTTCTCTTGGTTTATGTGCAGGTGCAGCTGGTCTGGAGTCCACAATCCTTGTATGCATTTGTCCAACATGTGCGCCCCAGCCTAGGTCTGAGGCGTCCGTTGTGATGGTTTGGCTTGCTTGAAAGTTGTGGAATGGCAAGCCTGGGTTTGACTGGCATGCTTGAGCCCACCATAGGAACTCTTGTTTCAGGCATGGGATTATTGGAATTTCGGTTTCTAAGCTGTGCCTGTGTTGAGACCATAAATTCTTTAGGTACCACTGTAGCTTTCTCATATGCAGTCTGGCATGGGGTACCAGGATTATGCATGATGCCATAAAGCCCAAGGCCTGCAGTACTTTTCTTGCTGTTAGTTTGTTCTGCTTTGTTAATGCCAAGAAGTAAAGAGGGAGTTGTGTTGTTTTTCTGCAGTTAGGAATGCCATTTGTTTTACTGTGTCCAATTCCGCACCCAAGAATGTTCTTGTCTGGGATGGTATCAGTCTTGACTTTTAAATTGACTGTGTATCCCAGGGCTTGTAGTAAGCAAATGACTCTTTGTAAATCTGTTGTCAGCTTGCTTTTGTTGTCCGCTTGTAACAGGCAGTCGTCCAGGTATGGATAAATTTGGATTCCCTGTAGCCTGCAATGAGCTATTACTGATGCCAGGCATTTTGTGAATACTCTGGGCGCAGTAGATAAGCCAAAGGGCAATGCTGAGAATTGATAATGCTCTGATCCTGCAAGAAATCTGAGGTATCTTCTGCAATTTGGTCGTATGGGGACGTGCAGGTATGCCTCCTTGAGATCTAGAGTTACCAGCCAACACTCCTTGCCCAGCATGGGAAGAAGTTGCTGTAGGGTCAGCATTTTGAATTTTGGGACAATGATGAATGTGTTTAAGGCGGACAGGTCGAGAATAGGTCTCCAACTTTTCTTGGTACTAGGAAGAGTCTGGAGTAGAATCCTTTGCCCTGTTCTGTTATTGGTACTCTTTCCACAGCTCTCATCTTTGTTAATTGAGCTATCTGCTTTAGAGCTTCTGTTTTTTGATTTGGAGGTAGGTTTGGCATTCCTCTTTACTGGTAAGGTGTGGAAGTGGAACCTGTAGCCTTGGTCTATGGTTTGCAAAATCCACTTGTCTTTTGTGATATAGTGCCAATTTTTTGAAAATAAGGCTAACTTTCCGCCTAAAGGTGCTGCTATTTGCTCCCTGGTAGGCGGCGTCAGAGCCAAGTCACTGTGATTGTCCTGTTGCAGTGGCCGTGGTTGTGTCTGTGCCTCGCTGGTTATTGCCTTGCCACTGGCGCCCTCTGTAGGCACCTCCTCTGGATTGATTTCTGCCTCTAGAGCGTCTATTCCTGCCTCTGAGATTTTGAGGAGTCTGGAAAGGACCAATTTTTGGCAGGCCAGTTCCTGCTAAACCTTGGGGGCTGAACCTGTAAGAAATCCTTAACTGTTTGTACAGATTTTGCCTTCTCTTCCATTTTCTTCATTACTTGCTGAGCAGGGGTACCAAATAGACTGGCCTTATCCATAGGAGCATCTAACAGCTTTGCTTTAACATGATCCGGCAAGACCTGTTCTTTCAACCATGCATGCCTTCTTATCACTGTGCCAGTCATGGCTGATCTAAATGAAGCCTCCAGTGCATCATAGCCACATTTTAAGGAATGGTTACTAACCTGCTGAATGTTATTCACCATTTCTAAAACATATTTCTTATCTAAGGAGTCATCAGAGGACAGCTTCTTAGTTAACTGATCAAGCATAAACTCTTGGTATTGGATCATATGAAACTGACAGTTTAAAGCTCTAGCTGAGAGAGTAGCAGAGGTGTAAACTTTTTCCCCATCTCTCTAAGGACCTGGATTCCCTTTCAGAAGGGAGAGGGTTTTTGCTGAGGTCGAGGCTACTGCCTTGAGCCACTGGGATATAGTCTCAGGATCTGCAAGTGGGGCCTTGTATAGGTGGTGATGAGTGTCTGGCACCCTGTAAAATCTATCTGGTTTGGCAGGGGCTGGAGTTAAAGTATCGGGAGCAGTGCAAACATCATTAAATGCATCATCCACAACAGGCAGAACTGGAGGTATAGCTAAGGGCCTATGTTGTGGTAAGTGCAGAAAGGTCCTAAGCCTTTTTCTTGAATCTGAGTAATCTTGTCCCTGCCATTGGAATTGTTCTCTCATGGCATGTAAGGTTTCCCCAAAGGAAAATTCCTCTGGTGGAGAGGCAGATGGAATGGATTCTTCAGCATCGGAATCTTCATAAGTAGAAAAAGGAGCCTCTGGCTGATCTGTAATGTCTGAGTCATCCAAGAATCATCAGAGGACACTGGCTCGGGGCTCTGCTCTAGGTCTCTTTTCTGGAGGCTGAGAGGCCCTGTCTGGGTGAGATTGGGATCCCTAATTAAGGATATTAAATCCTCTGCCAGAGTAAGCATTTGTGAACTAGAAGTGGGCCTGTGTGAGGGGGGTTAGCAGGCACTGATTTAACAGTTTTGGCTGCTTTAGCCCTGGCAAAGGCCTTAATAGACATGGCTGCAGGAGGCCTAGCAGCACCACGTGCTGGGGTAGAGACATCCAAAGGGATGGTGTCTGATAATTCACTAGGAACCACAGTAGTAGGCAAAACTTCAGAGGCCGATTCAACTAATGTAGCAGGAGCCTCAGTAGTAGTCATGGATTCGGCTGAAGATTGACCCGTTTTCGGTTTCGGCGAAACAGAGACACTCGCGTTTGCTTAACCGTGGTTTCGCCGAAACCGGACCGCGAGTGTCGGTCTTTTCTTTGCATTTTTAACAATTTGGGTAGTCGGAGGATCCGGCGGCATAATGTACGCAAAATCTGAGCGAAAAACTGTTCAGCAAACTCCGACCGACGCCTAAGCGTTCGTCGGTTGAAGGAAGCACAGGCTAAACAGGCTGCTACGTCGTGGTCTGGGCCTAAGCAAGGTAGGCAGTAAGAGTGGAAATCTTTATGAGGTATTTGTTTCCCACAAGTTAAACAGTTATTTACTTTTTCTGACATCGGCTGAGGCAAGAAAGAGTCCCCAACGGGGTACTTAGCTTTTAGAAGTCTTCGAAGTAGTATTTGGTAGTAGTAATCTCTGGATCTGACCGACCCTTGCGAACAGCTTCTGCTTCGGGCGCCACGCGGCAAGAAAGACTGAGGAAAATGGCGTCGGCTGATGCCTTTATACCCGAAGACCAGCAGAGATGACGTCGGGTGAAGTGCGACATCAGCCGAAGCCGGACCCATACTTTGGAATCCGGCCGACCGAAGGGCTGCCTGACGACAGGACAACCCATTTGTTATGACTGCAGATGCATCCTTGAAGGACATCAACTAGTCACCATCCCCACAAGAGGAGAGAACATACTTGATCTCATCATCACAAACATGGGAGCATAATGTTCAACGCCAGAAGTATACCCCTCACTGGTGAGATCTGATCACAAACTAATCTCGCTGGAGGTCCTCATCCCGCCCCCACCCGAAATGAAAAAGACCACAGTAAAGAACTTCTCGAAAGCCGACTTCACACTTCTGAAGACTAGTGTGGTCTACTTTAAGGCCCCTGAGCCGGCGGTTAACATTACTCAAACCGCTGAATTACTTACAAATGCCTTCTACCAGCACCTGCAGGGCTGCATGGATCAGGCAATCCCAAGCAAAACAAAGACTCTTTGTACCAAAGGCAAGCGTCCAGTCTGGTGGACCCCAGCCATAAACAAACTCTACAATAAAAGGAGAAAGCTACTACAAAATGGAGCAAAATCCTTAAAAGGTAAGACACCGCTGATCACTATAAGTAAAAAGCTAAGAGCTCTCATAAAATCATCCAAAGCTAATTTTGAGAAAAAATAGCTAAGGACTCTAAAGACAACCATAAAGCATTCTTTAGCTATGTCAGAAACCTAGGAGGAAACTCCCAGATATGCTCAGAATTAGTTCAAAATGATGTGAAGATTACTGATCCTACAGACATTGCCAACATACTGGCTGACAGATTCAGTGCAAACTTCTCCCCACCCTCCCCGCCTAAAGATGAGATATCTATACCAAATGATTGTAGCCCCCCAAACATCTCCAACGCTCAGGTGAGAACTGCTCTCCAAGGTAAAGAACACAGCATCCATGGGACCTGATGGTGTCCCCGGCTGTGTGCTCCATGAACTCAACGAGGAATTAAACCCACAGTTAGGACAGCTGTTTAATCTTAGTCTAACCTCTGGATACTCCAGGAGTGGCGACAGACTGTGGTCCCAACTCCACAAAGGCGGTGCCTCCACCGACCCTGGTAATTACCGTCCCATTAGCTTGACTAGCCTGATCTGCAAAGCCATGGAAAGGATCATAATGGATCTCATAAATAAGACATAGGAATTTGCAGACTTTGGATCCAACCCAGTTTGGCTTTGTCAAAGGCAGATCATGCCTTTTAAACTTGGTTGACTTTTTTGAAACAGTCACCAAGGTCATTGACTAGGGAAAGGCAGTCCATACAGCCTACCTAGACCTGGCGAAGGCTTTCGATACAATACCCCACTCGGGTATCATTGAAAAACTCATCAACTTAAATGTAAACCCATACATTACAAGATGGGTTGCAAACTGGCTGAGTGACAGAACCCACAGGGTCAGAGTTGCTGGCGCCATGTCAGACTAAGCCTGTCACAAGTGGTGTCCCACAGGGCTCAGTCCTGGGCCTACTCTTGTTTGGCATCTACTTTTCTGAAGTACAAGCAAACACAGGAGGGTTATGGCTGACAAAGTTCGCAGATGACTGTAAACTGGGCGCCGTAGTTGAGAACACATCCGACACAGATATCCTTCAGAAGGGTCTCACAGATACGGATAACTGGTGCCAGAGCCATGGCCTCAAGTTAAATGCCAAGAAATGCATAGTCATACCCTTCGGGAAAAATAAGGTTACCCCTAGCTACCATATAGGTGGCAATCTCCTGAACACAGAAGAAGTTATTAGGGACCTGGGAACCCAGGTTGACAATAGCCTTTCATTTGACACTCATATTGCTAAAGTAGTTAGGAAGACCTTCTGCATTGCCCACCTTATCATGAAGGGATTCATATCTAGATCAGGGGAGGTCATAGTCTCCCTATACTCATCACTCATCAGACCAATGATAGAGTACAATGCCCCATTCGGAATGTATCTGACCCGACACTTGCAGCAGCTGGAGAGGCCACAAAAGTTCCTCACCAAAAGGATAAAGGGTCTCAAAAATCTGTCTTATGCTGCACGACTGAAAGAACTCCAGTTATATTCAGTTGCGTTGCGCTTACTCAGAGGTGACCTATGCCTGACATACAAGGCCATGTCAAACCCAGATTTGATGAATATGCTTCATCTCAAAAATCTAGATCCCTCAGAGCCACAAGGGCAGGTGACTTAAACCTCGACACGGTTATTAATAGGACGTGCTGGAGGGATAGATTCATCACCCAAAGACTCCCTATGCTGTGGAACAAAATCCCGGTTTATGTGAGGCAGAGCACCTCGCTG
The DNA here is from genome assembly GCF_019279795.1 of Protopterus annectens. Taxonomy (NCBI): domain Eukaryota; kingdom Metazoa; phylum Chordata; order Ceratodontiformes; family Protopteridae; genus Protopterus; species Protopterus annectens. Next base: position 532,315,520 of record NC_056749.1, on the reverse strand, counting down.
GCCTTGTTTAAGAGGAATCTTGACCAATGGATGGGAGATCGCAGATACACCCCAGGGGTTACCTCAGTGTCACTGCTCGACAGAGGCACAGCTAAATAATGGGCATAGTTTCTCCAAACTAAGGGGTGGCGTAAGCCACAAAACTATGGCTAGGCTTATAAATGCCCTCGGGCAGATAGCCTAGTATGAACCTATGACAGTGGTGTTGTCCGTCCTTATTAGCAGATGACCTTGCTGAAGAGATGCTCCAAGGGCTTCTATTGCATGTATCACTGCCAACATCTTTTGATTTATGTGCTGATGCATTTCCTTGGGAGTCCATTGCCCCTGAATGCATCTGCCGTCCATGTGCGGTCCCCATCCATGGTCTGAGGCGTCTGTTGTAATAGTTTGGCTTGTTGGAGCTTTGTTGAAAGGCATGCCTTCGTTTAGGTGACTTGCTTGAGCCCACCACAAAAATTCCCTTTGCAGGCATGGTATGAGAGGTATTATGTCTTCCAGGTTGTGGCTGTGTTGAGACCACAAGCTTTTTAGGTACCATTGCAGTTTTCTCATGTGTAGTCTTGCCAAAGGGATTAGAAGAATGCAAGATGCCATGAATCCCAGGGCCTGCAGGGTTTTCCTTGCGGTCAGGTGGGTTAATTTTGCTAGGCTTTTGAAGTAATCTGTTAAATGCTCTTGTTTCTCCTCCGTGAGGAAGGCCATTTGTAGCTGTGTGTTCAGCTTTGCTCCTAGAAAAATAATCTCTTGGGATGGCAGTAATCTTGATTTTTGAATGTTGACTGTGTATCCCAAAGCCTGCAGCAATTGAATGACATAATCCAAGTGTTTTATCAAGGTTTGTTTGCTGTCTGCTTGTATGAGGCAGTCGTCCAGGTAAGGGTATATTTGTATCCCCTGGATTCTGCATGTGCCACTACTGATGCCAGGCATTTCGTGAATACTCTGGGCGCAGTAGATAAGCCAAACGGCAATGCTGAGAATTGATAGTGCTCTGTTCCTGCAAGAAATCTGAGGTATCTTCTGCAACTGTGTCCGATAGGGACATGCAGGTATACCTCCTTGAGGTCCAGAGTAACCAGCCAAGACCCCTTGCCCAGCATGGGAAGAAGTTGCTGTAACGTCAGCATCTTGAATTTTGGCACCATGAGAAAAGTATTTAGAACGGACAAGTCCAAAATAGGCCTCCATTGCTTTTCTTTTCTTGGAACAAGGAACAGTCTTGAGTAAAATCCCTGGCCTTGTTCCTGAGGAGGAACCTTCTCTATTGCTTTTATTTTAACAGCTTTGAGGCTTCTCCGAGTGCCTCTGCCCTTTGATTTTGTGGCTGTTTTGGCATGCCTTGTCCTATTGGTAAAGTATGGAAGTGGAACCTGTAACCTCGGTCTATTATGTCCAGAATCCAATTGTCCTTTGTTATAATGTGCCAGTTTCTTGAGAATAGAGATAATTTTCCGCCTAAAGGTGCTTCCTTTTGAGCCTTGGTAGGCGGAGTGATAGGTAAGTCATTGTGACTGTCCCTGTGGTGCAAGTACCCGTGCCACTTCTTTGATTTTGAGATTGCCACTGGCGGCCCCTGTAGGAGCCTCGGTATTGCCCTCTACCTCGTGCATGCCTGTTCTTTCCCCTTTGAAACTTTTCTGAGTCTGGAAAGGACCAATTCTTTGAAGGCCAATTCCTGCTGAATCTGGGTGGCTGAACCTGGAGGAAATCTTTTACTGTCTGTACTGATTTTGCCTTCTCCTCAATAGACTTCAGCACATCCTGAGCATTTGCACCAAAAAGCTTCTGTTTATCCAGAGGTGCGTCCAGGAGCTTTACTTTAACATGATCTGGCAGTGGCTGCTCTTTCAACCAAGCATGTCTACGGATAACAGCCCCTGTCATAGCTGCCCTACATGAAGCCTCCAATGCATCATAACCACACTGAAGAAAATGGTTGCTAACCTGCTGTGAATTATGAACCAAATCCTGCAATGCCTTATCTATGGGCTCAGGAGAGGCTAGCTTTTTCTGCAAATCATCCAGCAAATAATTCTGGTACTTAAACATATGAAAAAGGCAGTTAAGTGACCTCATGGCAAGGGTGGTAGAGGTATAAACTTTTTTACCCCATCTCTCCAAGGACCTTGCTTCCCTGTCAGCTGGTTGTGGATTTTTGGCAGAGGAAGAAGCCACTCCTTTGGGGCCCTGTGAAATAGTTTCTAGATCCACAGCTTGGGCCTTAAAGAAATACTTGTGAGTGTCAGGGACCTTGTAATATCTGTCTGGCTTGACGGGAGCAGGAGGGAGAGAATCAGGGGAAGCACTGGAGTCTGAGAATACATCATCCAGGACATCCAAAACTGGAGGGATAGCCAAAGGTCTGTGCTGGGGTAACTTGAGGAAGGTACGGAGCCTTTTCCTAGAATCAGAAAATTCCGGACCCTGCCACTTAAAATGCTCCCTCATGGAGTGGAGGACTTCACGGAAAGAAAAATCCTCCGGAGGAGAGACAGAGGGAATTGATTCCTCAGCATCAGAGTCCTCATAGGCTTGGAAGGATTCCTCTTTGGTATCTGAATGCTCTGAATCCCCAGAGGCTTCATCTGAAGAGAGGTAGTCTGCCTGCTCAGTTCTAGGCCCTTTTTCTGCAGGTGGCTGAGAACCTCTGTCTGGATGGGGCTGAGACCCCCTGATAAGAGAGATTAGATCAGCAGCAAGAGACATGATCTGTCTATCAGAAGAAGGGGCCTGTGAGGTAGGCTTAGGATGGGCCTTGGCCTGGCTGGTGGCCTTAGCACGTGCAAAGGCCTTGATGGACATGGATACAGGAGGCCTAGCTGCCCCATGTGCAGGGGTAACCTTGTCCACAGGAATGGTGTCGGGTAGATAGAAAACTTCGGTTTCTGGAGGAAAATCAACAACCGGCACCGGTGTAGTCTCCGAGACCGAAGAGCATGTTAATGCGGTGTCGTCGGCCTGGAGCAGTAGAATTGTCGCTTCCGAAGGGACCGAAGCACTCGCGGAGGGCTTAGGAGTAGTATCGGTGGAAGACGCGGGCTGAGGGTGTCTGTCCCAGTCCTTACGGTTTTTGGTAGTTTGTGCTGTCGGTTGTTCCGACGGCATGATGTAAGCGAAGGATTCGCAAAACATATTTCGGCAAATTCTGCCCGGCGCCTGAGTGCGTTTATTAAAGCAAGCATAGGCCGAGATGTCGTGGTCTGGGCCCAGGCAAGGGAGGCAGTAAGAATGGAAGTCCTTATGAGGTATTTGTTTTCCACAAGACAAACAATTATTAACTTTCTCAATTTGTTCTGACATCGGCTGAGGCAAGAAAAAATGTTCCCCAACGGGGTACTTAGCTTTTTAGATGACTTCGGTAACTGAAACACAGGAGCTGACCGACCGGCACTTGCGAACTGCTTCTGCTACGGGCACCGCGCGGCAAGAAAGACTGAAGAAGATGGCGTCGGCTGATGCCTTTATACCCCAGCCGCTCTGACGTCGGGGAGGAGGCAACATCAGCCGACACCGGACCCAGACTTTGGAATCCGACCGACCGAAGGGCTGCCTGAGGCAGGACAACCCATATGTCAGGACTGCAGTTGCATTCTTGAAGGACATCAGAGAGCAGCTCCTTAGGGGAGGGAGAAGACTCCTCCGATGAAGTGGTTGTCTGTGTAGACCAAACCTTCCTCATAAGGTCAAAAACCCCTGAACCTCGGGTCGAGGACTCCCCCGGTTCCGAAGAACATGGAAGAATCCCAGACACGGGGCCCATGGGTCTCGACCCGAGGCAGCGAGCCAATCAGCGCCGAGGCCCCGAGAGGGAGAGTCGGCACCGAAAGGTCGGTACGACTCTCGGTCCCGGAACCAAGGAGAGAAAGTTGACTCCGCGACTCGTCTATAGGTTCCGATGGAGTCTAGGTCAATGGTGTCGATTGTGCAATGGACGGTTTCGGTACAGAGGGCTCCACTATCATCGGCTCATCCTCTTCCGGCTCTGAAGACTGGATGGGTCTCAAAGGAGGACCTGTTGGAGATAAGGAAGGCCTTCTAGTTTCGACACCAATTGGGAGGAAACTGCAATCAACTTGGAAAGGGCCGTGCTCTCCATAAGTTTCTGCACGACACAATCCACATCAGTATCGGATAACGGTCTGGAAGATCGGGTCGAAGGGGCCGAAGATGGCACCGACCGAAGAATGGAAGGTGGCGGTAGCTCCGACACCGGTTCCAAGACCTGGGGCTCAGTGAGAGATAAAATTGACTCGGCCCGAAGTCTGTGGAACCGCGACGAACTTTAGAAGATGAACTCGGAGCCGATGACATGGGCTCCGACATCTTCGACCCCTTCGAGGACTTAGCCTGGTCAGACTTGTCCAAGGCCTCCTGGAAAGCAGGCTTAAGAAGTTCCCTGTCTATAAGTTTCCTGCGTCTGTCATGACCCTCCCACTGAAGGAATGGCAAATAGAGCAATCCTCTTGCAAGTGGAGAGGGCCAAGACAGTAGACGCAGGAAGTGTGGTTGTCAGTGATGGACATTTTCTGCCCACACTGACACCTTTTAAAACCAGACTTGGCTTTCTCAGACATAAGCAAAAAACAATTTCACTGTAAAAAAAGAGAAAATTTAACACTAGCTATA